>NC_025998.2:130735022-130771109 GCF_000442705.2 Elaeis guineensis
GTCTTATTGTTTTTTTGGCTTCTAATTAATTTTTCCTTAGTTACCATGGTCAGATAGATAAGTAAGCACTAGATCTATTTCACATGAATAGATTTTGAGTTGTGAATGTTCTATCTGTATGCAATTCCAAAGTTTTCTTGGTGGAGGTAAATATGTTAACATAAGTATGTATTGCAGCACATTTGTCAGGAAGTAGATTGGAAGCCATAGAGAACTGGATTCTGCTTCGTCAAATGAAGATGGATTTATATCTGCATCTCTAAAGAAAATTAAATGCTGGCTTGTTTCTCGCGCTCCCAAAATCTTAACTTTTTGACAATTTTATACTTGCTTCGGTTAGTTTGCTGACTTCCCTATTCTTTCTAAAGATTTTTCTTAGTTTGTTATCTTCCCTATTTATTGGAGTAATATGAGTATGTTGTTCTTGAATAGCAGTATTTTAGTCTAAAATTTTGGATTTTCCTTGAAACTATTGCTTAAAATATCTGGTTCTAAATCTGCAAGCTGGGGTTTTCCAGGATTCTGACAACTGGAAACATGTGGAAAAGGGGTGCTCTATAATGTAGCTTCTTGGTGTCTTTCAGTAATCTCATTCGTTTAGTTTACAATTTCTTGAGTAACTTGAAAAAAAAAGAAGGAATTCCATGTTTTGTTCGTCAACTAAAATGGTCGAATCTGCATAAACAATATTGAAAGGTCTCACTTCATTCATGTTGGGTTTAAGATAGATTCTGTTTGACGTATTTATTGCTTTAGTAGCTGAAAAGAGGGTTTCTTGCAATGGCTTCTGCATGCTTAGGTGCCAAATCCACTTTTTGATCTTGCTGGTATCATGTGTGGACAATTTGGAATCTCATTCTGGAAGTTCTTTCTTGCAACTCTGACTGGAAAGGCAATCATTAAGGCTTACATACAGGTATGCTGTCAACCTGTTACTGAGCTCTCTACATTTTTTCTGAAGTTCTTAATATACTTTATCAAAGATGCATTCTGCAAGTGCTCTGGATCTTCCCTTGTCTCAAGTACAGCGGACCCTTTTGTGGTATATTTGCAAGCATGGTTTTGTACTTGAAATTGCTGAAACAGTTTTTAACTTGGGATTAATTCTTCTAGCCCTCCAGTTTTCTCAGTATTTCTGTGTTATCGAGTTATTGTTTTTTATTGATACTGCAGACAGTTTTTATCATCTCTATATGCAATAACCAACTTTTAGAACTGGTGGAGGACAAGTTATTTGTTGTTTCGGTCCTACAGTCTCTGTTATACTGCCTGACATTATGCCAAGTTGCACATGGTGAAGGATAAATACTTTAGCCGGCCCAGCTCCAACTCCAGACCCTCAGCTCCAAAGGTCAGACATCTCACTTCAATGTTGTGCACCTTCTAGGACTGAGAACTTCATTTTTTTTCTTTTTTTTTTTTTAAATCCTGACACCAAACTTGAGGAGTCATCAACCAGATCCGCTTTAACTTAATCCATGTTGTCTAAAAGTCTGGCCTCTTTGCCTTGCCATGTCCTTTGATGATCATGAGTCTGAATATCTTGTCCTTTCTTCAGGGAAGCGTGGAATCTGACTTTTACGAACGATCTGGAATACTTTATATGGCTTATGCTATGAACTTCACTGTTAAGATAGTGCAATCTACTGCTCAGAAACAGCTGAAGAGACAACAAGACTCAGAGTTGACTGACAAGTTATCTCGGTCAGAGAATCCAGTGCTGATTAAAATTGTATATCCTGGCATCAGATTTGTGACTGCTGTTTCTTCCAAACTGATCAGCTACAATGGAGGTGACCTGACAGTTGTGTGCACAGAGAACAAGGATGGGAATATTTAAATTCATTGAGGCAGTTTTAGTTTGCCTTTTTGGGGAGGGAAATTTTATTGTGCATTGCACTGGCACCCTTTATCAATTGTTCAAACAGAATTATTTTCCTACCAAAATTCCACAGAAGTTATTTTCGTGTGCACAATGCTCGTTGCCCATGTTATACTTAATTTTATGAGAAATGCTTTCTTTTCACTGCTACATGCACCCTACATGCATCATAACTCTTCAAATCCCATTGAATGCTTGATTAGTGGAGTTAGTTGTTAGCATAAATTAGCTATCTTTTTTTTTTTTTTTCCAATACTAAAGAAAAGGAAAGAATATCAGTGCGTTGCTAAAATTGCCTACCAAACTAATGACTTTTGGAGAAATGTTTGCCTTCTGCCAAATTTAACTATCAAGAAGAAATCGCCAGAGGCAACGGGGTTGAGTGGGTCTAATCTATAGGCCTGTATCAGACTCCAGAATGATCTTATGCTGGCAAGTGGTCGAGGAAGTGAGTTGGCTTTTGATTGTCCCCATGTGGTGACAAACCCTAGTTCTGATAACTCCGTATATGACCATAAAACCTATTGCATTAAGAAACATTCATGACAATTAAAGAATTGGTTAGTTTAATCTGTGGACCTCCTGAGGTGTTGCATGTTCTTTGTCCTGATCCCTTAATCGGGAAAAAGAAAAAGACCTCTCTCTATGTTTTTCCTTGCTAGTCTAGAACCTTTATTAGTTTTCCTTATCATTCGTCTTCTTTTTTTTTTTTTTTTCCTGGCAATACCTTATCATTTCTTACTAGGGCTAAAACATCACATACACGCTGTCCATTGAGGCTACACATCATGAGAAATTCTTTGTACACTGCCTGCAGTGTAGAAAATTCGATATGGAATGCATCGCTCCGTACTATTGAATCATGTAATCATTTTTATTATATATTTAATATCCGTAATTCTATTTTTTCGTTTGAAATTTTGAATGACAAAAATATTCTTTTCTCTTCGAAAAAATTATGACATCCTGATATTATGGCATCCTACGTTTAAATTATGATTTTCTGCACAAGATATCATAATTTTTTCACAGGATGTCATAAAGAGGAAAAGACATTTTCATCATTAAAAAAAATTATGACATCCTGTGAAGAAATTATGACATCCTGTGCAGAAAGTCATAATTTCAAAGCAGGATGCCATATATCGGCACAGGATGTCATAATTTTTTCAGAAGGCAGGAAGCATTTTTGTCATTTAAAATTTCAAACGAAAAAGTAAAACTATGGACATTAAATGTGCATTGAAAAATAGTAGCTACGTGGTCTAATAAGACGAAGCAGTGTACTCCACATCAGATTTTCTATACCGCAGCAGCGCACAAGGAATTTCTCTACACGTCATATGGAGCCAGCCCACTAACTTGGGCCAGCTAGCCCTGTGGATTCCTGTTCACTTACTCAGAAAAGGCCCAACTAACCATTAGAGGCTTCGGCCCAACTAGCTTCTTGACCATTATACACGTGGGCAGAGGAGAGAGATGAAACATAGCTCCTTTATTTTCCCCACCCTCTTCCCCCTTCCCCCCTCTACGTCCGCTCCACTGTTCCGGTAAGCCCATCAAAACCCTCATCAGAGCTCCGAAAGAGGTGGTTTACGGAGGGAGCAGCACCGAGGACGAGAAGCTCCGAGCAATCCGAGAGTCATTCTCCAGACTCGGCATCAGGATCGATGCCTATATAATCCTCTATCAGGATGCCCATCAGGTTAGGGTTCTCTCTTCTTCGTAAAGATCTCCAACGTGCTTTATGATTCTTGATTCCGTTTAAATGAAAACTAGATGTTATTTAATTTATTGGGGTAAGTCAGCTGACCTCCGACTCCAACTCTACATTGGTCGCACAACCATGCTATGCTGACTCATAGTCAGTCAACCGACCGACAGTCGGTTATTATCGACCAACAACACACGACTTGATCAACCTCCAATCGAAGACCATCGACAAATCAGAGTTATCAGTCGATGGTCATTTGGATCTTCTACCGACTTACTGCTACTGACCAACATACAGTCGGCTTATCTATCCAACATATCCTAACCATTGTAAATTATTATCAACTATGTGTCACGATAATTAGTGGGAATTAACAATCTACTAACTCTATAATAATGGCCCGATAATTTAGTGCTATAAAAAGCGGGACTACGTGCTTGACGGTTACATCTGAATTATCTATAAATGAAGGGTAAGTGAGCAGCACCGGTCAGATAATTTGGAGCCAAAGCTCTGATACTCTAAACATTCAAATTTACTATTCATCAATTTTCTCTCTGACTTAAGCATCGGAGGATCCCTGCCAGATACAACTCTGACCTGAGAGGACGTTGTTTTGTAGGTGCTCATCATCGGTGATAGGCGATAGGGAGTTGGCCACAACAGATTGGCACGCCAGGAAGGGGCAAACTATAATCAACCATGCCGAAAATAAGAGCCCAGCACTCGACTGGATCGACGAGGCACTCTTTCCATCGAGAAGATGCTCCTCCCCTACCTCCAGTAGCAGAGCCTAGTTCTTCATATCTTGTAGTCACCACAGACGTGCAGATCGCTGCACTCATGCAGCAAATGAACGTTTTGACAAAGGCAGTCAAAAGCCTCCAATAACAACAAACTCAACAGCAGCAGCAGCTGTTGCTAGTGGAGCAACCGATGGCACAGTCGGAGGCACAGCCATCATCCTTTGTGGCGATTACTTTCCTCCTCTCCGAAGCGACCGTCTCGATGCTCCCATCAAGATGGACAACCGTATTTTTAACACTCTTATCATGCCACCCATCATTCACGGCATTGCCCTCTTCTTCCCATTTACACAGTGTTAGGAAAGGGAAACGGCCGCGGATATCTTTTGTCTCTCCTTCAAACTCATCAGGGGGTTTCACCCCTGGAGTTTTTCAACAATGGCGGTTAGACGACTACGAACGCAAGTTTTGAGAGATTGACCGCCGACTTGCCCGACTTCAAGTGGAAGGTCGGAAGTCTTCTAATGACTATGACTTTCACACTATACAGCCTCTCTCTCAACACATCTTGGATGAGCCGATTTCGTCTCGATTCAAGATGCCGCAAGTGGAGCCATACGATGGCTCTACCGATCCGATCAACCACCTAGACAGCTATAAAGTTCTCATGATGATCCAGGGGGTAACCGATGCCTTTTTATGCATTGGCTTCTCGACAACTCTTCGAAAAGCTGCTCGAGCCTGATATTTCGAGCTCTGGTCAGAAAGCATCAATTCTTTTGAACAGCTTGAACATTCCTTCATGGGCTACTTCAACACAAGCCGAAGGCTGCTACGAACATCCGACAATCTCTTCTCGATCAAGCAAGGTGAGACAAAGACACTGAGAGACTTCGTGACCCACTTCAATACAGCCACACTTGAGGTCAGGGACCTCAACGAAGATATGGCTATATCAACAATGAAAAGGAGTCTGAGGGGATCCATATTTACTTACCCTCTTGACAAAACTCTTCCTTGGACCTATGCTAAACTTCTAGAGCGCGCGTACAACTACATTCGCGCGGATGAGGCTGCTTTTGACCGACACTAAACAGATGAAAAAGGTCAGAAGAATAAACAAAAGAAAAGTGAAGCTTTAGTCGAATCAAGTCAGCCACCTCTTAATAAGTGAGCTTCACCCCGACGATGGAGTCTGAAGTCGAGCTATGACAGATATGACTCCTACACTCATTTTTTTGCTTCTCGTGCGTAGATACTAATAGAGATCGAAGGAGCAGAATATTTACAACACCCCCCAGCGATAAAAGCACCATCAAGGAGCTGAGACAGGAAGAAATACTATCAGTTCCATCGTGATCACGATCACGATACCGAACAGTGCATCCAGCTCAGGGATGAGATAGAAGCCCTGATCTGACGAGACTATCTCGAAAAGTTTCGAAGGGATCAACCGACTCAACCTCCTGCCGATCGACGACCTCAGCCACAAACTGAGGAGACTATTAATAATTAGCCGACTGCAGGAGTGATCAATATGATCTCCGGACAACCAAATTGGGGGGCAACTTCCCAAGGAGAGTCGATGAAGAGGCGGCGACTCGATAATGTAATAATTTTTTGGAAGAAGATGTTCGAGAAATTCAAACTCTCCATGATAATGCTGTTATTGTTTCGACAATAATAGCTAATTATGATATAAAATTTTTTTTGTAGATAATGAAAGTTCAACTGATGTTTTATTTTATTCGACTTTCTCCTGAATACGACTACCGACCGATCGACTCAGAAGAGTCTCGATGCCATTGATCGGTTTCATTGGAAATGCTGTTACTGTGAAAGGAGAAATCTCTCTCCTTAACTGCAGGAACGGAACCTCAACAAAGCACTATTCTTCTGACGTTCATGATTGTTCGAGTTCTCTCGACTTATAATGCCATACTTAGATGACCTAGTCTTAATGCTTTGAGAGCGGTGGTCTCGACATACTATCTACTAGTTCAATTTCTGACAAGAAATAGAATCGGACAGATGCGTGGAGATCAACAGCTCATCCGACACTGCTTCTTAGTCTCCACACAAAATAATAAACCTGAAGACTCTCTGCCCATCAATAAATTAGATCAAAGAGAATGAAAAAAGGGGTGAACCAACCGAACAATTGGTTTCCATCCTGTTAAAAGAAGAAGATCCTGAGAAGACGGTCCAAATTGGATTGCAGTTATCTGATCTAGAACGACAACAAATTAATAAATCTATTGAGAGCAAATGCTAACATTTTTGCTTGATCAGTTACTGACATATCCGGTATTCCTCCGGAGGTAATAACTCATCGGTTCAATATCGATCCAAAGGTCAAGCCGGTGAGACAGAAGGAAAGATCTTTTGCTTTTGAAAGATAGAAGGTCATCGATGAAGAAGTCGACAAACTTCTCGCAGCTGACTTCATTAGGGAAGCTACTTATCCTGACGGCTCGTCAATATTGTAATGGTAAAAAAAGCCAATGAAAAATGGAGAATTTGCATCGACTACACAAATCTAAACGAAGCTTGTTCGAAGGATAGTTTTTCTTTATCGAAGATTGATTAACTAGTTGATGCGATTTTGGATCACCAACTCTTGAGTTTCATGGACACCTTCGCAGGCTACAATCAGATTTAGATGGCACCTGAAGATGAGGAGCATACATCCTTTGTAACCGATAAAGGCATATACTGTTATAAAGTGATGCCTTTCGATTTGAAAAATACTGGAGCCACTTACCAACGGCTTGTTAACAAAATTTTTAAATCACAGATCAAGTAGAATATGGAAGTATATATGGACGATATGCTGGTGAAAAGTCCTTGAACAACTGACCATGTTCGGGATCTAGAAGAGCTTTCAACACACTTCGATGATATCAGATGAAGTTGAACCCAACAAAGTGTGCATTCAGAGTAACTTCTGAAAAGTTCCTCTATTTTCTTGTATCATAATAAAAAATTGAGGCCAATCCTGAGTAAATAAAAGCTATCATCAATATGAAGCATCCTACTTCCAAGAAAGAGATACAGCAGCTCAATGGAAGGATCGCTGCCCTCAACCGATTTATATCAAGATCGGTAGAAAGATGCTTGCCTTTCTTCAAGACCTTGAGGCAATCAAACGACTTCATATAGTCAGACGAGTGCCGACAGTCCTTCGAGGATTTGAAAAAATACTTGGCATCTCCACCTCTGCTTACAAAATCAAAGATCGAAGAAATTTTCTATCTCTACTTGGCGACATCAATGGAGGCAGTGAGTTCGGTACTCATCCAAGAAGATAAAAATTAAATTCAACGATCGATCTACTACACTAGCAAGGTATTTCACAACGTCAAAGTAAGGTATTCAAGAGTAAAAAAAATGATCTACGCTCTAATCATATCATCGCAACGGCTTCGCTCATACTTTCAAGCACATCCTATTGTCATTTTGATAGACTAACTGTTAAAGGCAATCTTGCATCGATCTGACATATCAGATCAATGGCAAAGTGGGCGATAAAACTAAGTAAATTTGACATACAATACCACCCGCATCCATCAATGAAAGCACAAGTTCTGACCGACTTCATCGTCGAATGTACAGTACCAGACAATAAACATGAAGATGAAGCTAATGACACAATAAAGCAGGCCACGACTCCTGAACCTGACTTAACATCGACTTGGGTGCAGCATATTGGAGTATCTAATGCATAAGGTAGTGGAGCTGGTCTCATTCTTACAAATTTCAAAGGGGTGATTACTGAATATATCCTTCGATTCAACTTCAAAGCATCAAATAATCAAGCCGAATATGAAGCGCTCTTAGCTGGCTTAAAGATTATCAAAGAGCTTGATATCAATAGCCTGAAGATTTTCACCAACTCGCAATTGATTACTGGACAGGTCAAGGGTGAATTTGAAGTCTGAGACCCTATTATAATGAAGTATTTTTAGAAGGTGAAGGATCTTACATCAATTCTAAAATACTTTGAGATCTTTCATATCCCAAGAACTGAAAATACTCGAGCCGACATACTTTTGCGACTCGCTACTACTTCTTCAAACTCGCTGGGCCGGACATTCATCGAATGCCTTGAACAGTCGAGTATTGATAAAGTCGAGAAAGTGTTACGACTCACTATTGAATCAAGTTGGATGGATCCGATCATCCAGTACTTGGCTGATGGAACTCTTCCTATGGATCCCTCAGAAACCAAGCGACTCAGATGGACGGCCTCTCAATATATTTTAATGAATGATCATCTATACAAAAGGTTGTTATCTCTTCCTTTACTCAAATGTCTGAGACCGACAGATGCTGACTACGTACTCAAAGAGGTTAATGAAAAAATTTATGAAAATCACTTGGGGGGTAAATCTCTAGCCTTCAAGATCCTACGATAATGATACTATTGACCCACCATGAAGAAAGATGCAGCTGAACTTGTCCGAAAGTGTGAACCATGTTAGAAATATACAAATATATAACACTAACCGACCAGCCAGCTAACATCGATTATTGCACCATGGCCTTTCGCATAGTGAAGAATTAAAATACTTGGTCCTTTCTCTCCGACATCTGGTCAAAGAAAGTTCATAGTGGTCATTATCGATTACTTCACCAAATGGGTGGAAGCTAAACCTCTGGCACAAATTACTAAGAGTAAGATGGAAGACTTCATTTAAAAATTAATTATATGTAGATTCAATTTACCACACACCATCATCACTGACAATGATCAGTAATTCGATAATCAGAACTTCAAAGAGTTCTGTGCGAAATTTCATATAATGCACAAACTTATATCAGTCGGCCATCCATAATTAAATGAAGAGATGGAAGTAACTAACCGAATGATTCTGCATGGACTGAAAATCAGACTGAATAAAGCTAAAGACTTTTGGATGGAAGAACTATATCCGATCTTATGGGCATACCGAACGACTCCTCGCATTCTGATAGGAGAATTGCCATTTAACTTGACTTACGAAACAGAAGCAATGATCTCGCTCGAGATTGAATTGCCATCAACGAGGATTGAGTAATATAGTAAATCGAGTAATTCTGAATATTAGAGAGCCGATTTAGATCTACTTTCAGAAATTCGACAGCAAGCTCAAATTCGAATAGCTGTATATCGGCAAAGGATAGCTTGATATTATAATGCAAGAGTTAAGCCAAAGATCTTCTGGCCAAAAGACTTGGTCATAAAGAAAGCAGAAATCTTAAAACCTTTGGATTAAAGAAAACTATCTCCGAATTGGGAAGGATCTTACAGAATAGCTGAAACACTCAGATCGGACGCATATCGACTAGAAACCCTTGAAAGGTCGACTATTCTCCGAACATGAAATACTGACAATTTAAAGATGTATCATCAATAAAATTATCCATGTATACATTATTCGAAATGAAATACTGAATTTCAAAATTATGAGTCTCGATCGACTACGAAATGATTTGAACCGATAAGTGAATGATCGATTTCTATCAACCATCGATCATATTTCGACTTTCACTATAAAAGCCAAACTACCGACTATATCTCAGCACAGAATTTATCTCGATTTTCTACTGTAAGAACTGACACCAATTATACTGGCTTTCACTGTAAAAGCCGTAATATCGACTATATTTCGATATCAAACATACTTCGACTTTTCACTATAAATATTGATCATAGTCGAAAGATTATTATGCCAACTTAGTCCTAACTAAGCAGAATGTTATGCCAATATGATCAAGATCAGATTGAAATCATACCGACTTGGCTACGGCTAGTCGAAGAATATTCGACTTACCATCGATTGTCAAATGACTTGACGTACAAACTCGACTAAATATCGGACACAGGATATTCGACTTATTATCGTTTATCCTAATTCTTATAAGTACATCAAAAGAATTATGTGACAAACGGATGATTCTACAAGTCCTATCGAACATTCATTTCGCCGATTGATGTTCGGTAGCTAAGTAATTACTCTACATTGCAGACATACAAAAGAAAGAGTTTTGTACTTAGGAAAAAGTTTTTTTCATTCATTGCCAAAAAGAGATTACAAAATTGAACCCAAGTCCGATTACAAATGTTTGATTACAAAAAGCAAAACAAAAAGATTACACCGATCATGATTCATTATCGTCCTTATCTCTTTGCCATGATGTAGCGTCGGAGACATGGACAACTTCTGGCACGGTCGGTGTTTCAGCTTGGGTCGGTGCGACTTCTTCAGCAGCTTCATCTTCTGGTACTGGAGGGACGACGCTGCTCAAGTCGAAGTCCGAGTATAACTTTTCGACCGCATCTTGGCCGTCTTCATACCCGATACAATAGGAGGCGAACACACCTTCGAGGATCTCCTCTTTGAATTCTTTCGAATTCTTGATGTCCTCGATTGCCTAGCTCAAGGCCTCCCTTGCTGACTCCGCTTCCGCCTTCGCCAATTTTACATCGGCCCGTGTGGAAGACGACTCCTCTTCGGCCAGTGCCAACCTTTCCAGGCTGGCCCGATGTCGTCCATGTTCAGCTTCGAGTTCAGCAATACATCCGTCTCTTTTTCGTCGAAGTCGGTGGATGGAGTGTTTCTTGCTCTTGATCTTTGATTCAAGAGTCAAGATGTTTTGACGAACCGACTTAAGCTCGGCTCCAGAAGACTGAAGGTCGTCAGACAAGCGAGAGACTTCAACCTGAAGCTTCACCTCTCGCTCGACCGCCATCTGAAGTTGTTCGAGGGCAGCCACCTTCTCAGCATCGGCGACCGCCACCTTATTCATCCATACTTGACGAAAGTCGGCAACTTTTTCGTAGCCGGCCTCCAGATCGAACATGTCATTGATCAACTACAAATTGAAGATGAGTCGGATCAGACAAAAGAGAGAGAGAGAGTAAAAGAAACTTACCCCGAGTATCGTCAGGTAAAAGGATGAGAACATCTCAGCCACTATCTGGTTTCTTCTATTCTCCCGATCGGTTGGGAGAAGAGCGGCTTGGATGAGTTGCCGGGCCAATGTCGGATTGGCCAAAGCCGACTCATCTCCAGGCACTCTGATGTCGAAGTGGGCCATGTGACCCTCCGATGCTGCATCCTCTGCTGAAGCCGCCGGTGCCTTCCCTCGGTCCTCTGTCGGCAGCCCCGCATTTGAGAATGCGTGACAACTAGAGCTTGACTACGCCTGAGAAGGCCCCACTCGGGGACCAACTGGCATAGCTGTCGACTGTTCGGATTCAGTCGTGATTTCCACCTCGGCCCGAACCTCATTCGGTGGAGTTGTTGATGGTGCCGTGGCAGCTCCATCTTCACTTATTGCCCCTTCAGCTGACGGTAAGTTGGGAAGCGCTGTCGGGACTGACAGCGCCAGAACCAGCTCAAGATCCGATGCAGATGGTACATCGGGTTCCTCAGTCGGCACAGAAGTAGAAGCCCAACCCTTCTTTGGTGGTTGGGATGAAGGGAAGCATGGTGGGTGATGTGCATGCATTTTTAAAAATTTTTACAGCAGAACATATATAGATTAAATAATTTAATCTATAATACATGCATAGATTAAATCTAAATCATCATACAGAATCTATGACATGAACTAATATACATGTATGCACATCTGAAATCTAAAATTCAACAAGTACAGGATATATCTAATCTATATTTAGATCATATCTAAATATTAATTGAATATAAAACTTCATACCTGGGTGTGGGTAGCAGATCACCGTATCTAAAATTTATAGTAGATGGTTCTTCTTGATGCTTGGCAGTCGCACATGCGTCCAATTTCTACGGATATTCACACGAAGTCCTAGTGCTAATCGATCTCTCTGAGAGTACTAGCTCGCGAAGATACCATCTATTGACTGATTTGAGAGAAACATGATGAAATTTAAGAATAAGAAGATCCTCTCCTTTTCTTCCTGGATCTATGCATCTGATCTCTACAATAGAGATCAAGAGAAGAACCTTTTTTTCTCAATTTTTCATGCACAAGAAAGAACCTTTCTCTCTTCCTTTCACACCCTTAAGAAAATTTTTTTTCTCTAATTTTTTATGATGAAAATCAGATCTAATCTGATTTTTTATACTAAAAATCACATAAAATTTTGAGATCTAAAAAAATTCAAAAGAGGGATCCAAGAGAAGAACTATTCTTCTCTTTTCTTCTCCCTTTTTCTTCTTGATTTAGAACTCAAGAAAGTCCCAAACGCCCAACCAGATTTTTTTGTTATTTTTTCTATAAATTTTCATGTTAAAAATTATATCTAATTTAATTTTTATCTTAAAAAAAATAGGAAAAAAATTTAGAAGAAAAACTCCTTCTTCTTCAAGGCTGCGCACAAGAAAGAAGATCTATATTTTTTCTTGATCTAAAACTTCAAGAATCCCCAAACCTAAATCAAATTTTTTTTGATATTTTTTCTCTAAATTCATATGTTAAAAATTAGATTTAATTTAATTTTTATCTTAAAAAAAAATAAAGAAAAAATCTGGAAGAAGAACTCCTTCTTCAAGGCTGCATGCAAGAAAGAAGACCCTTCTTCTTTCTTGATCTTTCTCTCCTTGAGAAGAACTTTTCTTCTCCATTTTTTTGCTGTATAACCAATAGAAAAAGTTCTCTTTGATGTAAAAAAAAATTAGTAAAAAAAGATCAAAAAAATATACCAAGAAGAAGAGGAGAAAGTGGATGTTGCGAGAGGGATCTTGGGGCATCCAACGCTTGGACGCCCCCTCCATGTTTTGGGCAACAAGAAAAGAATGGGAGACGGGATGCCTCTTTATTTTCCACAGGAGGAAGAAAGGAGGCGCGGCATCTTATGGGGCATGAAAAATTCTCACGGTGAAAAGTGGGGCATGGAGAATAAATCACATGGGGTATTTTAGTTGGTTAAGCCCTATTCCAAATAGTATTCAAGATCTTAGTCAATTCTAACTAATTATTGAACCCAATCCTAACCAATTTAGAAATTAGTTATAACAAACAAACTAATTGGATCCTAGCTCAATTATGAATTCAATTAGGCCCCAATCCAATTAAAAATTAGTTAGATTAAAATCTCATTGATCTAGAGAATGATTCTTGATTGTGATAGAGAAGCTATTTGATTATAGAGCTTGATCCAATCAAGCCTATTATCAAATGACATTTGATCAAATCAAAGCCTATTATCCAATAGGATTAGATCCAATCCAAGCCTATATAAAAATAATTTTATATTTTTGCATTCCTAAGATCAATTGAAATAAATCCTATTATTCAATAGGGCTGCATCCAATTAATCCAAATCCAATCTAATTGAATGCAATTCAATTAGAACTAATCCAATCCCCATTGCTCCATCAAATTGAGCCAATTAACAATCATATTATTAATTAATTATTTTTTTAATTAGAATTAATATTTCATAGATTTGAAGTCAGACTCTCCATAAACGAGTCATTGATCCTTAGTATTTCATAAATACTTAAGGATGGTTCTCATAACCTTCCAAACCTTTATGAAAATCAGAGATGACAACCAAGCTTTTACTCTCTGTAATATAGGGATGTCATTCTCAATTAAGAGAATTTATCTCAAACAACACAAAGAATAATTTTATAGAACTAATAGTATATTTGTACATACAGGATTCTGCTTCATTCACAATGAAACTATACGTTCAAAACGTATATTTCAACTTTGAGAAGTTTGATTCAATCCGAATGAACTTGAGAATTGCCACAAGAAAAATATTTCATCATAGTCAACACTATAACTTTGATGAAATTCTTTGACAATCAGATAGAATTAATAGGTTTTCACCTTTCTGTCTATGCCTTTGATCCATTTGAAATTCACTTACACCCTATGGGTCTTACCCTTTCAAGTGAATCAATGAATGTCCATACATCATCGATCTTCATGGATTTCATTTCAGATTTAATGGCTCCAAGCCACTTTTTAATGTTAGATCTCTGTATTGCATCTGTATGGGAGATCAAATCTTCATCTCGAATCTAGAAACCAAAGTATCTATTCAGCTGATATGGTACTCTACTATATCTATTCAAGGATGCCTTTACAATGGATTTCGAATTTGATCTAATCCACTCCGATTTTATTGGTTTGTGTCAGAGTTGGTTTCTCTACCTATCAAGCTTTACCAAGCTTGCTCTTAACAGCCTCAGTTTCTTCACCAAGAAACTTCTTTTTTAAAAGGAATATCTTAAGATTCATGAACATCTCATGTCCATCAAGAAGGTAGAAGAAATACTCTTAAATAATATTTATCAGATCAAGATCCAAGCTAATCGATTTGTGAATATTTCACACAAATTCGACATCCCAAACTCTAAGGTAAGAGAGTATCGAATTACCCAAGTCCATATCTCATATGGAGTTTTGGTGATCGATTTGCTCGGAATGTTCTCGAGCACATATCAAGTAGTCTCTAAAACATAACTTCAGGTAGACCAGCAAATCCTATAGTGGATCGAACCATATCTAATAAGATTCAATTTTTCTTTTCAGATATCTTTTTAAATAGTGATATCTCAGGAGAGGTCCATTAAGAGAGAATCTAATTTTCTCCAAGATATGTCAAAACTTACTGTAAAGGTATTTACTTCATCAGTCAAACTGATGAATTCTAATACTCTTTGCAGTTCATTTTTCTACCTCATTACAAAATCATATGAACATTTCAATTGATTTGGATTTATGCTTCATAAGCAAGACACACCCATACCAAGATAGATTATCTGAGATTTAATGTAGTAAAGCCCTATTTTGGCACTAATATTCATGAGTGTAAATACATCAATATGTACTAAACTCAGAATATCGCTGGCTCATTCATCCTTTCCAATAAAAGGTGAATAAGTCAACTATGCCAAAAGTTGGCTTTAGTAACATTATCTAATCTAGGGTGCTAGTCAGATATGTACACTACACTAACAGGCTATGATACTGGATTTATGTCATTTTCAATTGTCTACTCATTATTGTAGTATCATTCACAATGATATTACAATAATCATACTTATTGACAATATCAATAAAATTAGACAAAAGTGACAATCACTTAAAAATGACATCTTTAGGGTTGAAAATAAGCTCGATGATTCCTAATGTTAAGACTGGAACAGATTTTCATATCTTGCATTTAGGAGTCTCTTGTCATTTTCAAACCTTCTACTATCCTGAAGTCTTTTGCAACTATTTGCAAATATGACTTATATTGTCAGTATCCCATACCACGATAGTAGGATTATCAATAGAGAAACTTCAAAGAAGTATCAAATAACTATCTTGACCGACAACCATTTACTGATTTCTCTTTTAAGCCTATTTGGGTTAGTCTGAGATTTCTTGATTAATTTGCTCAACTATATTCAACTCCTGATACTGACTATTAAAGTTAGGTTTGATAACATTTTCACTGTCTAGCAGTGAAGAGAACGCTTATTTTCCAGCCATTTCTTAAAAAAAAGAATAATTGATCTATTAGTATATAAATTATTTTAAGCCTAAAGATTTAGACTTTAGTCTAAAGATTCTCTCACTATTTTATACGAATTGGTAGCATCTACCTCCAATCCAAGAAATTACTTTAATTCCTTAGTGGGTGCTAGAATCCACACAGACTGCATTTAGGTCTGAGTGTGGCTCGATCAATTCAAGTGCATCCATGGGTAGGTTCACAACCAATTGTTTCTCTAAACAATTTCTAGCAATCAGATTTTGCCCCAGGCATCCCTTCAGCAGGCGTGTAGTGCCTCCACTGAAAATCCTGATTTGGTCCAACCATTAACATAACAACATCAAGTACATTCAATAAAATAGATATCCAGATCCGAGCATGGCTCGACCAATCTAAGTATTGGTCTAAAGGTACAATAAGAGGGTCATATAATGAATGACAATTCCAATACGTAATAGACACCAGGCGTGTGGCATCTCCAATGCCTATTTAAAATATTGGACTCATTATCACACACCTTAATGGGAGACTATGATCTAGTCATCCCCATAACTAGCTCATTTTATAGACCTAATAATTTAGAAGATTTGGTTAATATATTTTAGAAGATATCAATTGACCTACAAGTAATGATCCTCCCACTGACTTCATTAAGTCATGAGAAGGATTAGTGACTAGTGGATCCAACCGACATGTCGTAGATCCTCCCACTGACTTTATCAAGTCATGAGAAAGATTAGAGACAAGTTAGTCCAAGACACCTATATCAGTCATACTGATTAACCCCAACAATATGGGTCAACTCGAGTCACCTAGTGATCTAATCATCCTAATGACTCGGGCTCAACCTTTGAGCCTCAATCCAGGTCTATTTAATTTGATCAAAGATATGGACTCGATTAATTACAACTATTATTTTTGATCTAGAGTATCCTTGATCTAATTTAAATCAACTATTGATTAGATTGGATCAACTACTCTTTTTAGTCCATTAAGTCTTTGATTCTAACCTTAGGTCTAAACCAATTAAAAAGACCTGATTTGAGTTATCCCATGCCTCATATTTTATGCAATGTCATTAGATCTTTAATCTCAATTCTAGATCTAAAATATATTTCTTAATTATTAATTAAGTATAGCATCAACATGAGTTAAGATTATAAAATAATTTCTTATGTAAATCTTTTACATTAAATCATAAAATCTTTTAGATCAAATCTAAATTTTCATGATTTTCAATCAAAATAATTATGATTAATCAAGATTAGATGTAACTAGTTTCTTCGCAACTTGTATCACATACAACAACACCTAAAGTTTCAAGATCTAGGATTTTGCAAGAAAGTAAGTTTTCTCTTTTCATTTTTTTCTTCATGGGACCTCACAGTGGCACCCCTATACGTCATGAAGAGCACCCCATTGAATGTGAAGAGAGGGTCATGTAACCCTACTTGCTTCTATGATCGGATGGCCTGGTGATTACCCAATCTGAGTATTTTGCTACTCAGAATATCTAATCTTATTCACATATCATATATGCAAAAATTTAGATCAAATATAAATTGTATAAGATCTGATTTTACATTAGATCATATCTAAAATCAGATCATAACGCATCTCATGCATTGCTAAATCTAGATTTTAACTCTACATGCATATATGTTTATGTCATAACGAACCTGGTTCCGATACCATTTGAAGAAAATCGTGGTGGGTGATGTGTATGCATTTTTAAAAATTTTTACAGTAGAGTATATATAGATTAAATAATTTAATATATAATGCATGTATAGATCAAATCTAAATCACCATACAAGATTTATGACATGAACTAATATACATGTATGCACATCTAAAATCTAAAATTCAGTAAGTATAGGACACATCTAATCTATATTTAGATCATATCTAAATATTAATTGAATACAAAACTTCATACCTGGATGCGGGTAGCAGATCACCGCATCCAAAATTCATGATAGATAGTTCTTCTTGATGCTTAACAGCCACACATGCGTCCGGCCTCTACGGATATCCACACGAAGTTCTGGTACTGATCAATCTATCCGAAAGTGCTAGCTTACGAAAATACTATCCATTGGCTGATTTGAGAGAAACATGATGAAATTTAAGAATAAGAAGATCCTCTCCTTTTCTTCTTAGATTCATCCATCTGATCTCTATAATAGAGATCAAGAGAAGAACCCTTTCTTCTCAATTTTCCATGCACAAGAGAGAACCTTTCTCTCTTCCTTTCAGCTCTTAAAAAAAAATTTTTTTCTTTAATTTTCTATAATAAAAACTAGATCTAATCTAATTTCTCATACTAAAAATTATATAAAATTTTGAGATCTAGAAAAATTCAAAAGAGGGATCTAAGAGAAGAACCGTTCTTCTCTTTTCTTCTCTCTTTTTCTTCTTGATCTAGAACTCAAAGAAGCCCCAAACGCCCAACCAAATTTTTTTGATATTTCTTCTTTAAATTCTCATGTTGAAAATCATATCTAATCTAATTTTTATCTTGAAAAGAAATAAAAAAAAATCTAGAAGAAGAACTCCTTCTTCTTCAAGGCTGCGCATAAGAAACAAGATCCATCTTCTTTTTTGATCTAAAACTTTAAGAATCCCCAAACCCAAATCAGATTTTTTTTTGGTATTTCTCCTCTAAATCCACATGTTAAAAATCAGATTAGATCTGATTTTTATCTTGAAAAAAAATAAAAAAAAAAAGAAAGGACGACTCAAGAAAGACAAAAGGACTTAACCTGAAATTCAAAGAAGAAAACAAGAAGAAAAGTAGTCTTCAGACACTGGGACGATCCTTCAACAGAGTTTCTGTAGCAGAGAAGGCAAAATAAAAAGTAAAGGCTAGCCGAAAGTGACCCTATATATATAGGATCCCCCAACGGCCAGGATAAAAGTGATCAAATCAGAGTCTTATCAGATGATGACATGTGGTAACATCTAGACTGACTATTGATCGAGCGGTTCGATGCACCTGCTCCTGATCATGCCACATCACCATCATCCGCATGAATAGTTTTGACTCAGTGACATTCGGACACCTGGCAAAGATCTACTAGTCAGAATCATATCGTCTGACGTCAAATTATCTTTTTGAAATGATATCCGATACTGACGTCCGATATCGAATTGCTCTATCAATATGACAATCTAATGATGATTCTACAGCCACCAAAACGACAAAACAACCGACTCTCATATCGCAAAGAAACTAGAAGCCGAATTGAAGTTCGATGTGATGCAAGACAACTCCCTTTGTCCAATGTGACAGACCATATGATGAAATACACGTCAAGCCACCTTGGACTTGAGAGGGGGGCAACTGTTGGGGTAAGTCAGTCGATCTCCGACTCCAACTCTACATCGGTCACACAAGCATGCTACGTCGACTCATAGTCAGTCAACCGACTGACAGTCGACTATTATTGACCAACAACACACGACTTGATCAACCTCTAATCAAAGAGCATCGGCATATTAGAGTTACCAACCGATGGTCATTCGGATCTTCTACCAACTTACTGCTACCGACCGACATACAGTCGGCTTATCTGTCCAATATATTCTAACTGTTGTAAACGGTTATCAACTATGTGTCAGGATAATTAGTGAGAATTAACAACCCACTAACTCCACAATAATGACTCGATAATTTACTGTCATAAAAAGCGGGACCATGTGCTCGATGGTAATATCAAAATTATCTATAAAAGGAAGATAAGTGAGCAGCATCGGTAAGGCAATTTGGAGCCAAAGCTCTGCTACTCTAAACATTCAAATCTACTATTCACCAATTCTCTCTCTGACTTAAGCATCGGAGGGTTCCTGTCGGATACAACTTCGGTCTGTGAGGATGTTGTTTTGCAGATGCTCATGATCGATGACGGACGACAGAGAGTTGGCTGCAACAGAATTAATATTTAAGATATCATTCTTTGGACATTTTTCTTATAATTTGATCTTGATGGTTGTAACTCGATGCTCTTTTCTTGGTTAGTTTGTTACCTGGTGATACGATTCCCCATTTTTATGATGTTTTTGGTTTTCTTCTTTTGGGTTTGCATTATTGGTCTTTTTTTCTGTTCCCTATCAACTGTATAAGCAGCGTGAAGAACTTTTGAAGAAATTTTTAGAGCCAAAGCACTAAAGAAAGTCAAATCCAAATTCCATGTAGAGCAAAAGGAGTGTATTTTTAGTTGGAATACCGACGGACTGAGATTGGTCAATTTAAGCATACATAACCCTAAGTGACAAGAAATTATTGATGAACAAACAAAAATAGTGTAGATTATCTAGTCCAATGCACTCAATGTTGGGTGGATGTCTAGTCAGGATACCACCTTTCAGAAACTTTTCGATACCGCATGATGCAGCAGGAAGAAAGAAGAAATAAAATAAAAAACAATCAAATACATGGATCAACAAAAAAAGAGCTCGTCTCTACGGGGCATGCAAACTTCACTATGAGAAAAAAAAATATTACAAGAGAAGATCTCATCCTCAATCCTCGTACATCCAATTTCTCCCTCACGGAAAGTTTTCCTTCACAAAAGCTCTTTCTCTAGGAAGATCCTCTGAACCCTTGACGTGACCGCTGTCTAGGAGCCTCCTTGCTCCTTCTTCTCTCAGCATCACAAGTCTCTCTCTCTTCGTGTGGGTTTAGGGTTCTTTGCTGAAGCCCGTGCGTGCCACCAAAAATGAGCCACCACTTCTCTATTGAGCATCGGGGCCTTTTAAAGGCCTTAAGAACCAATTAGAATGGGTTAAGGAGTCCTAATAACACCCGTATAAAATCTCTAGACCATCGGATCAACACCAGAATCAACCCATGCCCTCCGATCGTACGTCGGTCTATGAAACAGTGTCGTGGACCATGAGAAACGCTCACGCGGTCCACGCGGTGGACTGTGCACTGCTCGATCCACGGTGGATCGGGCAAACGGGCTCCCAGTGGGCGCGTTGGGCCTGGGACGCGCCCGTGCATGGGCCTAGGCCACGCCTGTGCCGCGTGCCTGGTCTTGGGCCGTGCCCCGCGCGTGGGCCTGGGCCGCACCCCGTGTGCCCAGGCCTGGGCTGGCCCGTGCGCCCACACGCCTGGCCTGGGCCGTGCCCCACATGCTCGGGCCTGGGCCGAGCGCCGCACATAGGCCGCGCCCTGCAGCACCCAACCACGCACTACCACGCCTAAGCCGCACGTGGCTGTGCCGTCGTCGCTCCACCGACCGTCGACGGTCCTCCATCGCTTCAGATTTCGTGCCGACTTTTCTCACACATATCTCCTCCATCCGAACTCCATTTGGGGTGATCTTAATCTCGTTGGACTCCATTTTTCATCACGAACCTCGTTGTGAGCTCAATAGGAATTGAATATCAAAGTGTCAAATCTTAACAATCTAAATCTTGACTCGATATTCGACCTCCTCCTGACTCCGAGAGTTTTTGGATCTCCTCACCCCCATGCCTTGAGGCAATCGCCTGCTGATCATGGATGGGCAAACATGAAAGTCAAACCAGGTCACTCAATCACATCTCCGTCGTATGCTGTACTCCTCCTGACCTGAGATCTGCTCGGAGCATCATCCTATGGCAATAGAAATCTCACTTTGCGATGTCGCCTCTCATCCTCTCGAATCTTCTGTCTCGTGCCCGATCCACCTTCACCTGGAGCTTCACCTCGCTCTAGACTCTACCTGGCTCCTAAAGCTCCATCACGCACTGGACTCCCCATCAGTTAATAATATCTTCTCTTCCCCTTCAGAACAATCCTATTGCCGTGTAGCACCTTTAGAATTTCTCCACCAGCTACCATCCCGTAGCCTCTCGAATTCAATCTACTCAGTGAGATAAGATTCTGCTTAAAATCAAATATGTATCGGACTTCTCCCAATCTCCTCACTGCACCATCATGTGTCCTCCAACTGACCGTCTCGATGCCTCTGATCGTACAGTTCGTTCCATTCGACAGATAAACAGTGTCCTCACTGTTGTCCAGGGAGTCAAACTGCTCTTCTCTGCAACATACATGATGGGTGCATGCAGAATCTAATATCCATTGTTGGAAAGAAGTTGATACTTCATCAGATATCTGCAGGACATCTCCCTCTGAATTGCTACTGGCCATCACTACAGCAGCCATCGTCCGATCTTTGAGTTGAGAGCAATCTCCAGCTAAATGTCCTAACTCGTCACACCAGTAACACCTGATCTTGCTCAAGTCCCTCCTGGACCTAGACCGTCCTCGTCGCGATCTCCTATCACTCTGTCTACCACCTCCTGCTTCTTTAGAAACCACCAAAGTTGAGCTACCGCCATCTGAGCTCAAAGCTGGATTTTCCCTCCTGAGAAGTCCTTTTGGAGTATCACCGTGGTGACCTCGTCCATCTTGATGGTGCTTTTTTCTTCTAGAAGAGCAGTCACCAAGGACTCGAATGAAGAAAAAAGTGACGCTAGCAAAACCAGTGCCCTAGTTTTCTCCTCAACATTCTCACTAATGCTGAGGAGGTCAGTGAGGATCTTTTGGAAGTAACTTAGATGCTCCTGCATGCTCTGTCCCTCAGCAATCCGCAGCTGGTAAAACTGTCTTCGGAGAAAAAGTATGTTGGAGAGAGACTTCGTCATGTACAACTCCTCGAGCTTTGACTACAGCACCGTTAGGGAAGTCTCGCTAAGCATATGGATCACTACCTCATCCGCTTGGTACATACGGATGGTACTCACCGTCTGTATCTGTAGCCGTCTCCAACCTGCATCTCCATGGTGGTCAGTTTCTCCTCGCACAAGAGAGCATCAATCAACCCTTGTTAGATGAGCACGTCCTTCACCCTTTCTTACCATAAGGAGAAATTATTTTTTCATCAAACTTGTTGATCTCCATCTTGATTGATCATGTCTTCTCTATCTTCAGTCTTGCTCACCACCACCATTGCAATCTGCATCCTTGTACCGCTTTGCTCTGATACCACTTGTTGGATGGATGTCTGGCCAGGACATCACCTCCCAGAAACTTTTTGATACCGCATGATGCAGCAAGAAGAAAGAAGAAATCAAATAAAAAATAATCAAATACGCAGATCAGCCAAAAAAGACTCGCCTCCACGGGCATGCAAACTTCACTATGAGAAAAAAAAATATTACAAGAGGATATCTCATCCTCAATCCTCGTACACCCAATTTTTTTCTCACAGAAAATTCTTCCTTACAAAAGCTCTCTCTTTAGGAAGATCTTCTGAACCCCTGAAGCGATCGCTGTCCAGGAGCCTCCCTGCTGCTTCTCTCAGCGTCACGGGTCTCTCTCTCTTCGCATGGGTTTGGGGTTCTCTGCTGAAGCCCGTGCGCATCACCAAAAATGAGCCACTACTTCTTTGTTGAGCATAAGGACCTTTTGAAGGCCTTAAGAACCAATTAGAATGGGTTAAAAAGTCCTAATAACACCTGTATGAAAGCCTTGGACCGTCGGATCAACATCAGAATCAACCCACACCCTCCGATCGCACGTCGGTCCATGGAACAGTATCATAGACCGTGAGAAACGCTTGAAAAATGCCCACGCGGTCCACGCGGTGGACTATGCACCGTCTGATCTATGATGGACCGAGCAAACGGACTCCCTATGGGAGTGCTGGGCCTGGGCTGTGCCCCACGCGCCCGGGCTTGGGCCGGCCCGCACGGCAGTGCGTGGCTGGGTGCGGCATATCTCCTCTGTTCAAACTCTGTTTGGGATGATCTTGATCTCGTTGGACTTTATTTTTTATTGCGAACCTCGCTGTGGGCTCAATGTAGATCGAATCTCGAGGCATCAAATCTTAATACTCAAAAATAGTTTAAATATGTCAGCTACTTATTAAAAAAAAAAAAAATTTTGTAGTAAAACTTTTGTTTCCAACATGAATGAGATGCATTATGACCTTCCAATTATATAATGTATACCATCATACAATTATATGATAGTTATTTTAAAATCTACGGGTGAACCATGGCATGCTGGTAAGTTTGCTCTTTTATGATATGAGTATTATGGGTGTGCAATACGGAAATAGCCTTCTCATATCATGAGGGTAAACTTGCGCACATCCGGATAAATATTCTATAGCTAGGCCCTATATGCTGTAGTAGTTAAATATAACTTAAGTAGGTACATCAACTCCTTCAGAAAGTATTTTATTATTTAATTTTTAATTGTCAAAAATTTGATTGGATGGTCCATTTTGCTTAGTTGCTTAATGAAAATTGATCAGCACCGTAGATACGTCTCAAAATCGACCTCAGTTAACATGGCACAACCGGCCAATCAAAATCGGTCACAAAATATTCACCTCGGCCAATCAATTTCTACCGGATGACATATGAAGATATTTAAATCTTTCACTACTAGATTACAGCTAGCCCATAATGATAGAATAACCTGTATAATCGGGATATCCGCATCTCATCATATTGGATTATATCTTCTGAACAAGTGATTAGCAGCTTCAACGGATAAATCAAATCCAATCAAATATCAAGTTCTCATTGGATATAGAGAGAGGACTGTTGAGACTCCAACTCTCTCTCACTCTCCATCTTCCTCTTGAACACATTGATGCAGGTTCCGAATTTTTTTCTATTTGCCTTTCACTCAAAGCCTCCATATTATCTTGCAAAAATCCTCAATAAATTGACTTTCTCTGTTTGTGGTGTTTCAGAACTGTTTTGGCCATTAGAGGGAAGATCCAATCATATCAAGCGCTTTAAAATTTTGAAGCCAGCTATCCGAATCCTTGGATCGCTTTCTTAGGACCTCCAACTTACCATTTAGCTCATCGGTCTTAGTCAAATTGATGTCAACAACAACAATCATAAATGACTGCATCACTGAGGAAAAAAAATTGCAATAGTTGATCTCTACGTGGATGGGTAATACATAAATTTAACCTTATTTTTGATGAGTGCCGCTTGACAAATCTGACATATTATTATTTTTGAATCTGCTGAAGGCCCCAGCATTTAATGTATCAATTTTGTTGAATGTTGCTACGAAGGGATGTGCAGCAACCACATTGGATAAAACCTTGTGACCCAACTTATATCCAAAGCTTCGTTCGTTGAGGGGATCATGGCCATCAATCAAATATCCTCTTCTTGATTTTGTTGTATCCATTGCATGAGAAATAGCAAGTATTTATTAGGACATTATCAATTTTTAGATAAGTTTGATTGGCCCCTGTTGGGGCATTTACTTGGAATTACGATCTCGATAGAGATCCAACTTTCCTGGTCGATTGAGGATCGACAATTGTCTACATCATCAAATCTATTTGGATTACTATTGATAATGCTCGAAGACTAGTTGGACAACACGATCGGCTCATAAATCGACAACTATATCAATATCAAATCAATTGTCTAAATCGGATGTTAACCAAGTATCGAACTCGGATGTCAATCGAGTATCTACTAAGAAATCGAAACCCATGATCTAAAAGATTAGAGGTCGGTGGAATGATTACAATGTACTATGAGAGCATTAATTGCTCATAACTAAGAAATCGTGAGCCAAATTAATTGCCCACTAAATTCATATTGAATTCAGGAACTCCTACGTTCCTATATTTTAAAAGATGGAAGTTATGAAACAACGACACATCTCATCTCTATATAAAGAGAGATAAGGAGCGGATCGGAGTAAGCTTTTAGCTGGCTTAACAAATTCTTATTTTTATAGTTTCTCTATTTATTTCGTAACTTAA
Organism: Elaeis guineensis; assembly: GCF_000442705.2. Taxonomy (NCBI): domain Eukaryota; kingdom Viridiplantae; phylum Streptophyta; class Magnoliopsida; order Arecales; family Arecaceae; genus Elaeis; species Elaeis guineensis. The sequence continues at coordinate 130,760,584 of NC_025998.2, forward strand.
ACATCATAGGATTCTTCACCGGATAAATTTCGATAGGAGGATTTTTTTGCAAGTGCATTCTCGATTGAGAGTAAAACGCACTTACTTGGTACCCATCTGAATAACTTTCCGGAATTTGATGGCGACAGCCCCCAATAGATTTAATGTTGCTGGTGATCAAAATTTTTTGCCTGACCAATTATCACCATTGCTTGATGGCTCTCATGAATGGCTTCGGTACAACACAAGGCCTCCTCCGAGACGATAGTTGTCTTCTATTCCAACTCTAGCTAACTTGAAGAAGATTGATTAAGCTTCCTGTAAAATATTTTGTACATTCATTATACAAGAAGAAAGAGGCCTTAATTAAATATTGGTCGACTTAAGCTTCCCAATATTTTCGGAGCAGCATGCAGTAATTCGAGTAAAATAAGTTGCAGGCAAACACAATGTAGCATCGCCGATACAACTAAGGTCACACCAGCTCTTGTTTGTCTGGTTGTATCCATCCGTGTTGGTTTTAGCCTATTGGGTATGGCATTCTTCATGATAAATTTGAACCTGTCACATAAAAAAAAAAAAAAAAATCTCTCTTGTGGACTTGATTGCTGATGTGGCTCTGTGGGATTCAATCCCAAACAAATAACTTGTGCCAATCTCTATGGATTTTACTGATTCTTATGTCTCATTGGCCATAAGAGTTTGCTTGTAACTTTGTATGACTTGCTGAAGCCCTGTGGCATTTGTTGTTAAATAGCAATTCCACAGCATTGTCTCTTTCTTTACAGTCTACTTACAAATTTAATACTGCCTTCATTATAATATTCATCAAATAAATAGAAAAAAAAAAAGGGTCTGATGCGCTAATAATGTACTAATTAATTGTCCAGATCCGTCCATATCTCCACTAAATTTTTTCAGTAACCTTTGAATGGGGGAATATTTTAATCGACCGGTCATGAATTAATGAGCCTTCCCTTGGACAAATTGGTCTCCGTGGAACCCTCCACGGTGAATGCTCCCCCCACCTTCGACATTTCCCGGGCCAAAATGTGGATATTTATATCTATCTCTATACCTTAAACTAATTAGATATTACCACTACAGAATTTAATGATAAAATAATTATAATCTCAAACAAAATACTATTTTTTTTTTTAAATAGATGCACTCTCCTCGAATATTACATAAATGGAGCATCTGCAAGAAAGGGAGTGCAAGTATCAACACCACGACAAGAATAGTAATAATCAAATTCTAAACAATCTTGCCGTTGGCAATCTCGCCATCTAACCAATAAATAATGATATATTATAAGCAGTATTATGAACAAAGTCAATTAAAAAAGAAGCATCTCATTATTAAACTAGTATGCTATATAATAGCATACTCAATCAAATAAAATATCGATGTATAATATGGTAAAAGGCTTGTGCTTTTGTAACGTGGGCTTCGTGTACGACTCAGATGAAAGAGATGGGTTCCTTCCCTATAAAAACATGATCTTTATTAATTTATTACATCTTCTTAGCCCTATAAAAAATCCCAGCATGCATGCTTTCCAATTAAGAAAACATAAAATATTAACAAGCACAACTGTTCCCCATAATTAATGGATTAACTATCTCCTCCCATTAAAGAAGGAAATTTAATACTAGGCCACACTTTTGTCCCCACCCTGCTTTCTTTGTGGTACATCTTTGGGCCCACGCCTCTCTCTCTAGGCTTTTTTATTAGAGAGAGGGTGGTACAAGGATGGAGAAAGGTGAAATGAAGGTGTCTGTTTGTGAATCACAAGGTTAATATATTATAATGCTTGTGGGATTAAAAAAAGGAGAAGCATAAGAAATGAGAAGTGGTGGTTTGTTTATTCTCTTCTTCGGCCATAATAATCACACCACTTCCTTCTTCACCCAAAAAAAAAAAAAAAAAAGTCACACCACTTCCTTCATTTGGGCCCTTTTCCTTTCCTTCTCTCTCCCCTCAGCGGCCGCGAGGGAGTCCACGTCGGCAATGATGACGTGGCATAATAGCACACATGGAAGACTCGCGCGCTTCTCGAGACCTATCCATCGGTTGGCGCGTGCGACAAACGCGATCGGGAGGAATCCAACTATCCGAGCGCTTCGCGGGCCCCACCAACCACGGGGCCCACGACCAAGGAATTTTGTTTTTTATTACTAAACAAATATTTAAAATTTTATTAAGTTCATTATTTAATGCCGTATTAATCTGATAACGTGATTTTGTAAGGTATTTGGTGGCAGTGGGGGCGTGGGCAAGTGGGAGCGGATGGGCAATCACCGGATCCGAGATGACCAATGAGATGCCCGCAGAGCGCCACGTGTCCATCCGGACAGACAAACTCGGTAGGACACGTGTCGGGCTGCAGGGCTCGGTGACGTTTTATCGAGAGACTGGATTTGATATTCGGAAAAGGACGGAGAGGGCGGGCGGGTTTTGCTGAACCGTCCGTAGCGGTACACGAGATGCATGTGATCTCTCCCGTCTAAAGTGGGACCTTTTCGTGCCATTTAAAGTTCGATCAACGGCTGTGATTAAATGGAGCGTCCCACAAAAGAAAAAGCAACGCAGCCTTTGGACGCTGTGGTAATTTTATTTTTTTATTTGTCATTTATTCTGGGGAGGTAGTGACGTGGTGGGACCCGATGACGTCACGGAGCGGGACGTGGGCGAGTCAGACATGGAGGGAGCGCGAGAAAATAGAAGTCATGGTCGATGGGCCTCAGCGGCGCCTAGAAAAAAATTCCGTGACTTATCTTCGCTTGGAACAGAGCAGGAAATCTCCACCGTTGGAATGATGGAGATCGACGGACGGCGTGGCTAGGTATGACCGAGGCGGGTGATCGTACCTGCCAGCAAGGCGTCGCGAAAGTTGCGTCGCCAGGCTCGGCAGTTTCAGCGAGGATGCCGCCACCTCAGCCTGGAGATCGAACGAAGATCAGCGATTCACGGGCGGAATCACGAGATCTGAGCCGTTTGTTTGCCCTCCCGTCGCTTTCCAGGTGGGCCTCGCCGTCTGGCGACCGAAAACAGAGGGCGATGAGGCCACCGGGAAGGGAAGATAGTGAGCATGACTGGGCACGCAACCCTGGGCGACGGGCTATAGCCGGTGCCGATACCGCTATACCGGACCTTCTATGATTCCCTAGGCGATATCAGGACTCCTGTCGATCGGTAGACGACAAAGCGTATAACTGATCCAAATCGAGTAATTGGTGGTGCTTGGGGGAAAAGAAACGATATTTATTACACGTGGCCACTAGGGCTGTTGTGGTCCGGCGTCTCTTTGCCCATGCGAATCAGACGGTGCAGAGTTCAGCCACGGTGGCACCGGACCAATCACAGCTGACGCGAAATGGATGCACGGGATTGAGAGACCGAGAGGGGAATCGATCTCGTCCGTCGGCTCGTGTGAGGGGGTTGGGTTGCGGGAGTGACAAAACCGAAAGGAGAGGAGACGGGCAGCAGAAAAGAAGGTAAAGAAAGCAAACAAAAGAGGAGAGAAGAGGAGAGAGCGGCAGCAAAGGACGGGGGATAAGAGAAGGCAGCGGAGAAGTAGAAGATCTGGCTCGTAAAATCCTTCCTTTTCCGGATTTCTCCCAGGATTCCGACGAGGATTGGCGATCTAATTCCTTGGAGGAGTCGGTTCTTTGCACCTTTCCGTCGAAAACCGTCGAGAAACGGCGGAGATCTACTCCGGAGATCGGTTGTCGGAGGAGTGAAGGGTTGAAAGATGAGAAAAAGCAGAGAGAGGTGAACCCATTGGATGAAAGAGATCGAAGGGAGATGGAGCGGAATCGGGAGGCGAGAAGAGGAACCGGGGCGGCGATGAATGGTGGGTTGTCGAGGAGGAGGCAGCGGAGCAGCAGCTTGAGAGACTCTCCTGGTCCGATTCCTCAGATCTGTGTTTCTGTTTTTTTGCTTCCTTTTTTTCTGTCTTTTTTGGAATTTTAATGGTTTTTTTTTTTTTTTTTTGCTGAAATTTGAAAACATGTATAGAGGAAGATGGAGGGATGGAGATGGCGGAGATCACGAGGCTTCGGGATCGAGGGAGCAAGAAGCATCGAGATCGGGATAGATCAAGCCGGAGCAAGAGAAGGAGAGGCGAGAGGATACTGCACGGGTAGCAACAAAGACGACGAAGGAGACGACAGCTCCGATGAGAGCGTCGACGAGGAGGAGGACGACGAGGAGGACGACGTGTCCGTGGCCGTCCCGGCTGCCGCCTCCTCTGCCTCCTCCAAATCCGACCTCCTCGTCGTCTCCACTATCTCAGAGCAACCACCAGCACCACCACCACCAGCAGAACAGGAAGAGCTTGCCAATCAAGGTCACGAGGACTCCGCCAGTCTGGAAGGCAGACGAGATGATAGGATTCTCCGTACCAAGGAAAGCCCGGTCCGGTAGGTGAAGATGGGGAGAGAGAGCGTAGATATGGGAGGAGGAAAAGATTTTTTGTTTTTTGATTTTTTTTTTCCTCTAATTTAGAGTTGGTTTGTTGAAGCCTTTGGTTTTATCTTGCTCTTGGTGATGCAGCATCTACGAAAAGGTCACATGAATGTTGGGTTTCAGGTGGCTCTGGAAGTGGAGAGCAGATTCCCCGGCAAGCTTCGACCTCTCCCTCGAGGCTCAGCCCTGCCTCCACCACCCAGATCTCACCTTCCTCCTCCAACGCCTCCGCTCGGAAGAAGATGGTCCGATTCCCTTCTCTTCGTCTCATCATCTTTCTCCAGTTTTAGCTCTTACCGACCCCCACACAAGCTTTTGCTCATGGCCTTGTTTGTTTCAGAAACAGATGAGTGGATCCAAGCACCGGCCGCTGAAGGTCTCCAAGTCGCCGTCTTCGGTCCAGGAGGATATCGAGATCGAGGTCGCCGAGGTTTTGTATGGATGACCAAACAATTCCAATGCGCACCGAAGCAGGAGACCTCCAAGATTGATTCCAGGGACACAAATGGTGGGTCTGGCAATGAAGCCAAATCCAGAATTTCCTCTCCAAACTCGATCTCCCCTGCTCCTCCGGCATCTCTGCCATCATCTGTTCTTCCCCCTTCCAATCTTATCTCTAACCCCACTTCTTTGCCTACCGATGGTGCGTAGCGTCCATCAAAGATTTATTTTTTTTAATCAATTTATCATTCTGATGGTGTTATTGCCCTTCTCCAGGTCCAAAGAGGAAGAAGCCGAGGCCTCTGAAGCTTGAGGAGGAAAGACCCTCGAGTCCGGGGGCCTACTCGCACAAGAGGCTTCTAATATGGAAGTGGAGCACCAGATGAAGGAAGAGGCTTCATCACCGAGATCAGAGAAGAACACCGCATGCCCAAGCACTGCAAACGGTGGTGGTTCAAATGATCTCTCTGTTCCTCCAGTTGCAGCAGCCCCTTTGGATGTACAGCAAGAATCATCAAAGATAGGAAACAATCCAGTTCCTGATTCGAAGCTTTCGAAGGGAGAACCAGATGGCCAAAATCAGATAGAGAACCAGGAAGAACCTACCCCACCTGAAAAGGAAACTCCCTTGGCTGCTTCGGATGTCAATCATAGTGAAGAAACCTTGGCAAAAGCGTAAGCTTTGAGATCTGACCGGTTGTCTGTCTTGCTTTATATGCTAAGATTTTCACTTGTGAGATGGATATCTGGTGTTTTTTGGGTTAATTTTGCAGAGCTCTGTCATCTGATGTCCGTCGGGAAGAGAAATTCTGCATTGATCTAATGGTGAGTGCCTCTTCGATGCATGAATATTTCTTGAGATTTTTTTGGGTAGCAATGGATATTGGAGCAATCCGGGTGTTTTTTTCAGGCTCCTCCCCTTGGGAAGTTATCTCCAGAGAGGGACAGCTTGTGTGACTTCGATGCAGATCACAAGTCTCAGGGTCTAGGGATTGAAACGGTGAGGGGACCTCAGTAAATTTACTTGTAGAAGTTATCACAATGTTAATTTCGTAGATTTTGGTCTTTATTTATTTATTTATTTGGTAGGCATTGAAAGTGGACATTGAGAAGAAAGAAGAAAAGGCAGTGGAGAAAACAGCAAAAGTAGATGAAATGGTTCTGGAGAATAAGAAGGTTGACAATTCTATGCAGGAGGAATTTGATTTAAAGAAGCAAAAGGTGAAGGAGACGACCCTTGACCTGCAAATTGATCTGGAGAAGCCAGACAAGGACAGCCATAGCAACAGCAACAGCAAACTCCAACTCCAGAAGTCACCCAAGTTTGAGCCAAAACAAGAGAAGGCTGGTAAGAATCCTTGTTGAATCATCTCTCTCTCTCTCTCTCTCTCTCTCTCTTGCTAGTTTTATCCTTTTTACCTTCAGAGATCCGACATTGATTTTTTGTTCCTCTAATTGGTCGTAGCTCCATCTCCATCTCCATCGCCCCCTGCTATGCCAATGACAATTGCAGGCTGGCCAGGAAGCCTTCCCCCTTTTGGGTGCGCAATTCGTTCTTGTTCTTCGTTCTAGGTTTGTTATGATAACGTTTGGAAAGAAGATTCATCTTCTTTTTCATTAATAGGTACATGGGTCAAGTTCCATCTCTGCCGGCGGTCGTTCCCATGGATGGGACGACAGGTGGTTTCCAATAGCTTACAGGTCTCTTTCTGTCCACTCTCCTTGCTGTCCCCTTCTCTTTGTTTCTCCTTTTTACATCTGATGGATTGTTGTGTTGCAGCCTCCCAGCTTCCTCTCGCCGCAGCCTCGCCCAAAGCGCTGCGTGACGCACGGCTACATCGCACAGAATATTTATTACCACCAGAGAATTTCAAGGATGAATCCTTTCTGGCCTGCAGCAGCTGGCGCTGCTCCACTGTATGGAGCCAAGCCATGCAATCTCAGTGTCTTGCCTTCTTCCGATGGGAAGAATACGGCCTCCTCTCAAGATAACAAGGGGGCACCAGTGGTAGCAGCGTTTAAGGGACCACCCTCGAAGGAGAGGACGCCGGCAGCAAATAATCCCCAACCGAAGCTGCCGAAAAGAAGCAGCTAGTTCGCCAGCAGATGCCCCAGTCTGGCTCAACAAGCAACATGCTGGTATGGCTTTTATCCTCCTTTTACTGTATCAATGTGAGAATGCTGATCAGAGAGAGCAACTCCTGATGCTTACCACCAAAATCTTCTTTTCTTCAGCATGGCCCGACATTCATTTTCCCTCTCAACCAGCAGCAAGCAGCTGCTGCTGCTGCAGTGGCTGCTGCGACTACCCGATCTGGAGCATCGAAATCTACTCCAGGGACTGGTAATGGGGCACTTTCTTTCAGGTGCCTCTAGTTCTGCAATGGTGAGCACTGGAACCGGTTGTGGATCGGCAGCTACGATGAACTTGAGCTTTGCTGGCCTGCCCCCGAATGAGCCTCAATATCTTGCGATACTGCAGAACAATGCATACCATTTCCTATCCTGCACATGTTGCAGGACCTCCGCCCTTCAGAGGAGCAAATCCCGCCCAGGCAATGCCCTTCTTCAATGGGCCTTTCTTCTCTTCTCAGATGCTTCACCCATCTCAACTCCAGCAGCAGCAGCAGCAGCAGCTGCTGGGACCGCAGCAACCTCCCCACACCCAACAACAAGGCCACCAGCACGCAAGCACATCAAGTGGATCGTCATCCTCCCAGAAGCAATCCACAGCCACTGCAGGCTCCGGGAGGTGGGGCCCAGCGGTGCTGGTGGAAGCAATCATGGCCTTCCGGCAGCAAACCAGCAGCAGCACTTGCTGCCCCACCAGGCACGGAGACGGGAGGGTGATAAGCCTTTGGAAGACAGCCCATCAAGCACTGATGGTAGGAATTGTCAAGCTCAGAAGAACGTCTACGCTCACAATTTTGCATGCCGATCCATCCTCAGAATTTTACCTTGATGTCTGCCGCAGCCACAGCAGCAGCATTGGGTGGTGGTGGGGGGCATGGGATAAGATGCATATGCAGCAGCAGCAGCCTCAACAGAACCAGAGTATGAAAGTGGGAGCTCACATCATCCCAAGCTTTGCTATGCCTTTTATCTCCTTCAATGGGGTTGCTGCTGCTCCAGGCCTTGATTTCTCTTCCATGGCGCAAAACCACGCCATCTTTCAGGCCCTCCCTGAAGCTTCCAGACATGGATACAGCCAGTTTGCTACAGCAGCTGTTGCTGCTGCTGCTACCGCCGAAGCAGCACAACAGAAGAAGACCCATCCTGAGGATGGGAAATCTTCAGGTGGTGGGGATCAATTAGTGCAAATACTGTTGGCGAAGAGGAAAGGAGGGTGATCACAGGCAGCAAAGCTCCTGGTATTAGTCTGCAACATTCCTTTAGCTTCTCTAAACCGGGATGGTGGACCTCCCTTCTCTTCCATGCTTGGCAGCGGGTGTCATGGACAGCTCATCTCGGACCTTGGGTCTCATCCCAGCTCCTGCAAACCGTTCTTCTGGTCCTGCTTCCACAACCACTTCAATTGCTGAAGTGCCGGTAGTAAATATTCCCAATTCTCAGCAGCAGCAGCAGCAGCAGCAGCAGTTTCTTCAACTTCAGAAGCATCAGCAGCAACAGATGCAGGCCCAGCTCGCATCCATGAAGTCCTCTGGCTTCGAGCAACAGTGCCACCGTCTGCTCAGAGCGTCTTCCTGCAGTCTCCACTGTGACCAAGTTTCCTCAAGCCTTGGCCGGCTTTCCTCAAGCTTTCATCCAGGGTGGCAACTCCTCCCAGTCACCGCAGTGGAAGGCCTCCATTACGAGAGCAGCAACAACGCCTGCCCCTCCCCAGGCTCCTGCTCAACCGGTGGCGAAGAACAATCCTCCTGCCCAGCAGCAAGGCAGAGCACCTCAACAACAATCTTTTCCTGCTCAAAGCCACCAAACCCAGATTTCTTTCTGTATGAATACAACGAAAGCAGTGCCTGCTGGAGGGACCAGCAAATCCACCATCCTCATCTGCTTCTGCCATTGCCATTGGTTCTCCCCCGAATTCGGTCTCCAAGAGCGCCAATGGGAACCCACGGGCTTCTGCGAGTGTGAAACTTGGTTCGTCGGCCGGCCCCATTATCACTTCCTCAACAATCATCTACCAAGAGTTGTGTGTCGAGCTCAGGACAGAAGTCTTCTCCAGCGAGCAACAATCGAAATGTGCCCTCCTCCATACTTGGCCACCCCCACATCGCTCCTCCAAATTCAAGCACCAAACCACAACAGCAGCAAGCTCAACAATCACAGAAGCAGCAGCAACCATTCCCTCAAGCTCAATTCTTATTCTCGAATCCTTACCTGCAAGCCCAGCCCCCTCACTCCAATGCTGGTGGATATCATCAAAGACGCCATCCGAACTACCGCCATCTCAACAGGCTCAGCAGCAGCAGTTAAACTCGACACCAGGCTCTTCCGGGATGCTGCCCCTCGGCACCTCCGCTCTAACAACCGATCCTGCAAAAGCTGTTGCAGCGGCTGCTGCTGCTGCTGCCGCTGCCGCCAACGGCATGAAAGGGATGCCTCCACCAGGCTTCCTCCATCCCGCTCATCTTGCTGCGGCTGCCCAGTCCGCCGCCTCCGGCGCTCCCCACCCTCTTATGCCCGCGTCATTTCCTTACCTGTCCTTGCCGGCTGTGTCCTTGAAGCCTGCAGCTGATCAGAAAACCTGCGGCCGGTAATTCTCCCTCCCTCTTTCCATCTTCTTTAAGAAAAGAGTCGAGCATTTGTTAGTTCGAGAAGTAACTAGTGGTAAATAAATACTCATAGAGCCGGTAGTGGATAATGGAGGTCTCATTTGTAAAGAAAACGGTTGGTTTGTAGCAGGGAACGACAATTCGCTGCGTGCTGGCAGCCTGAGAAGAGATAGATGATGGTCGAATTGCCGCCGCAAATGGACTCCGGCCAAGTTCATCCATTTTGTTTCTCCTGAGGGTGTCGGTGATTTGAGAGGACCCGGCCGGCACGATGCTCCATTCCCATCTTCATCTTCTGCTGTTGCTGATGCTCGGCACTTCCGGTTCCGGGTCGAGGAGGCATCGAGGAAGGAAAGATGGTGGTCGACCACAATTGGCTCGAAGTATTGACTAGCTTTACCTTTTCTTTTGCTTTGGAATTCGGGTAATGCTTTGATTCCCCCCTCCTCCCTTTTCTTTCCTTCCCCTTATCCTAAAACTAGGATCAGGGAGAGGTGGAGAAAAGACTGGACAGAGACCAATTTGAAGAGGAAATGGACTCATGGATGTATAGCTTTGTGTGCGGCGGTCAAATGCCCACCACGACTTCTAATTTCTTATATTTTTTTTCTCTAAAGAAGATAGAGTGAAGATGATTAATTTAGCTTCTTCTAACTCTCGCTCTTATCGTTTTCTATCTACCGCTTTTTTGGTCATGTCTCATTGTGCTTGCTCGCATGTGGTGGGGACTACAATTTGAAAGCCCTTTGTTTTAATGGTTTCCACTCGTTCCACGTTCGTTTGTTGAATGAAGGCGTGTGTGTTCTCTATTGGCGCCATACTTCCACGTGGCCTATATCGTCCGTGACTCCTTTGTCTCCTTGTCTTGTCCTTTACGTAATAATATATAATATTGAT
>NC_025998.2:130771209-130784036 GCF_000442705.2 Elaeis guineensis
GGACCTGTTTTTTGGAAAAGGACCCTGAACCGCACCGAACTGCTCGGTTCGATGCGGTTCAGGCCCATACCGCCCGAAATCGGGCGGTACGGCTCGGTTCTGGATCGGTTCGGGGTGAACCAAACCATACCGCCCAGGAAAAGGGGGGAGGGGGGAAGGTGGGGGCCTTTTCACGTGGTTGGGGGGAGAGAAATGGGTGTGGCCCACTTCATATGGGGGGAGGGCCTGGTGCTTTAATAAGCATCAGGCCTTCGGTGTTCTTTGAGAGTTCTCAGAGAACACCCATGGCCGTGGGCAACTTAATCGTTGAGACCTCCAAAAAATTAAAAAAGAAGGCAAAATTTCTTGAAATTGAAGGAGTGATTTGAGAAGAGGCTGATCTTTGGCCGGAGGTAAGATAATCTGTTATTTTGTTAGTAAATATTTTTTCTTTTGTTTTTGTTGTTAGAAATAGGATAAAAATGAGGTAAAATAAAAATAGAAGAAAATCATGCCAAAATCTTATAATTTTAGTATGATTTAATTATATGTGATAGATCTTTGAAAGATCTACACGATGACACCAAAATTATTAATTTTTGTTAATTATATATTTTTTAAATAATTTTAAATATTTTTAAATATTTATTTATTTAAAAATAAAAAAATATAAATTTTAGGAAAAAAGTTAGAGTTTGGGAATCATGTTTAGAATGATTCAAGCTACTTAAATCTAATTTTAAATTTTTTTTCAAATATTTGAAATTAAACAATTATTTTTTTAATTATTTAAATTAAAAAATTTAATTATAAAATAAAAAATATATAAAAATAGTGTTATATTTTAGTTAATTTAAAATATTATTTGAAGCATATAACATATTTATTTTGAATTTATAAGTTTTAAAATAATTATTAAAATTATTTTAAAATTATATATAATTATTTTAATTATCATTAAACTATCGTGTTTTGTTATACTTGCATATATTTTAATTATATATATACTGCGGATGATCTTGCACGTAGAGTAGGGTCCATGGATGTATCTGGATCATCCTCGCATTATGGATCCTATTATCCACAGTCACCTTATGATCCATATGCATATAGTGCATCCGAGACATTATCTTCTAGTGGTTACTACCCTATGCAGTCTGGAGCATCTTATGGATCAGATTTTGCTACTGGCATATTTGGATGGGCTCCTCCACAATCGTACCATCATCTCGAGGATACTTCTCAGAGTCAGAATTTTAGCGAGAGGTCTAAGATATCTTACAATCCAGAGAGGATGCCTTATGAGATGATGAATATTCGAGAGTACGGTGCAGCTTGGCTAGAGGGTTGGACTGATATCCCTTCAGACTATGTTGATGATCCAGACATCTATGAGCGTCACAGACACTCGACAAGAAATTAAATGCAGAGTACATCTTAAAATTCGTAAGTTATTGCACTTTGTACTTAAATATTTAGATACATTTTAATGCGTATTTTATATATTTTTTCTTTAGTTTTAAGATGATATAGTTGAAATATAATGTAAATAAATATATGTTTGAAATTTTGGATCAAGAGTCTTTGTACCGCAATCTAACTCCAAATTGAACCCAAATATGTCAATAATATGCAATATAATGCCATATTGAGGTTGTATTTATCAATTATTAACTTCAAAAATCCAAAAAAAAAATTTGAAAATCGAAAAAAATATTGTGTACCAATATTGGACCGGTACGCTTAGGCGTACCGTGTGTCGGTATGGTACGGTACGGTATCGTACCGTACCAGTCCGGCACCGGCACGCCGTCCGGTACCGGTACAGCGAACCTTGCTTGAGAGTATATATTTAACTCTTCCCCCCAACTTGTTCACTAAAGCAACTGAAGTAAAAACCTAAACAAACTAAAGAAAGAAATGAAATTAAATAGCAAAGATCTGGATTGCCTTCCAAGAAGTGCTAAGTTTAACGTCTTCAGCCAGACGACAAAGAGAGTACTTATCCTATTCTTGTCCGAATCTTAACATGGGTCTGTAATTTCCTACATGATTCGGGCTCTTCCTCAAGGCGTTTCCTATGTGGGATCATTATGCGATTCATTCCTCTGATAGCTAACAACTCTTCTTTTACAATTAGATCTAGATATAACTTAAGTACTAGTCAGGGTTCTAAGAGATCTAGATCTATAGACTCGATATGCTGAAGGAGTGTTTCTGGATCTCCTATTGTTGTCTCTTCCTTTTTAGGCAAAGGTTCAACCAGTGTCATGAGGAGTTCAACTAGTAATTATGGTCTTGGTTGAGTGTAATGGTCACTAGGTGTGGATATCTTGTTATTATTATCAGCTTTGGGTATTTCCTCTAGTTCCTCAGACCTGAATGTTTTCGACTGATCGAACTGGTCATTAAGTTCTAGACCATTCTGGGTTTTAGGGTTAACCTTGAGTTGGCTTAGTAATTTATCTTCTTCTAGTTCATTGACCGCTTTAGCTGACTGGCCTAATTATTTTAATAACTGGTCAGTGATTTGCATAAAATTATTGAGAGTATTTTTAATGTCTGAGGTTGATTGTGCCAAGACTTCTAAACTCTTTTCTAATGTGTTGACTCCTTTCTCAGGATCTAAATCTAGTTGATTGTTTTGAGCTTGATTGGGCTTTAGGTAGGGCTGATCAAAAATTTGAGCTCCTAATATTGTATTTTGTGACCATGTAAAATTAAGATGATTTCTCCGCTCTGGGTTATAGGTTGGTGCATAAGGTTCATTCATATATCTTTCATTGAATGCACTTTCTTGTGTGAACCCGTTTTAGATTGAACTCATCAAGTAAGGACAATCCACAACATGATCTGGTGCATCGCATCTAGTGCATATGGATGCTAGTACTTGGTTAAATTGGATATGCCTTTCAAATTCTAAGGCTTCAATTCTACTGATCAAAGTTGTAATTCTAGTGTCTTCAAACTCCCCGAAATAAATATATGCATCTTCAATTCCAATGAATGTAGGATACATGTTAATTGTTTGAGGATCAATTATAAAATTTTTAGCTGAGGATCTAATTCTAGACGGTTGGGCAGAGCTAATCGGGTAACACAGATCATGCAAGATTTTAGGTTGTCTAATGAAATCTATTTCTTCCTCAGTGATCTTACAGGCTTGTATGCTTAGATTATGTCTGACCAATCATCATTTTGTCCTAGTAGAAATTTTTTTTTAAAAATTTATTTATTATTATTTTTATATATGTGAGAGAATGAGAGAAGAAGAAGAAGAGTTCTAAAGATGAGATTCCTAAGGAGTCCTAGACCTATAGATAATAGATGAGAGTGTTTTAGTTAGATTTAATTTTTAAAAATAAGTATCAAATAAACTAAAACTCTCCATAGAGTTAACCTAATTTTAAACAGCTCCTAACTGCCAAAGTTGCCTTCGAGTCCTCCAAGTCAGAAGCTAACCAACCAACTAGCGAGATAAGTGTAAGATCGGTGGGGTTCCCCTCGTTGCTTTCCTAGACACCAATTAAATTGGCCAGATAAGCAAACGAAACTAATTAACCACCTTTCTTCAAGTTTTTGTCTCTGAACCACTTACCTAGATGCCAGCTAATTGATCAACCCTAACCTAGTTCAACTCTTAGGGTCTCTTGTCCTAATGAGCTCGAATGTCCCTAGGGCTAGAGTCTAATTGATTTTATTTACAGGCTTGGGTTTGTGCAAATGAAGGGGACTTATTTGTGGGCTAAAGAAGGGTGATCAATTTTTTATCTTATCTTATTTAGGTTTGTGCCCTTAAGATATATTATGAAAATGAGATGCAACAAATCAAGATGTCCAAGCTTCGTGATTAGCACACAATCAAGACTAAATTAAATTAATTTATATCTCTTTTTTTTTAATTATATGATTAGGTCTCTAATTTTCTAATTTTTTTTTATCTTTTTCTTGGGAATATATATTTTTTTAAAGATTCTAAGTCAACTCAACCTTTTCATACCCTAGGACAATCATGCAACATAACTTCTAGTTATGCCAGGGCAACCTTATGTCAGGACCATCAAAATTGATAAGAAGAATGAAAATAAACTAAGATCAAAATATTATGTCAAAAGAAAAGAAATAGGTTAGACTATGTACCTGATTTCCACCACTCACTAACTTTAAAATAATGCAAGATAAAAAAGACAGAAAAGTAAGACTACAGACTACAGTTAAACTAAAAGCATGAAGAACAAGAATTTAAAACATAATTTAAACACGCCAATTCTCCGGCAACGGTGTCAAAAACTTGATGTGTCTTAAATTATACCACAAGCGCACGATGTGCAATGTAGCACATTCAATGAGTACGGGTCGATCCGATGAGAAATTAGATTTTTCAAGTTGTGTTCAAATACTTGCTCAGACGAGCTTTAAAGAAAAAATGGAGAGATTGCTTGTAACTACTACTAAAGTAGTGAAAAAAATAATTGCAGATTATATCAACTAAAAGATCTAGGGCTTTTGAATCCACTAGACCAATGAATTAGATAGCCTTTCTATGATTTCTTTTATGATGTCTCTTGATTAAGGTGTAAAGCATGAACAAGCATGAAACATGAAGAGACTTAACTCAACTATGATCCATCAAGTATTTCGCTTTCATCCTAATTAAGAGATTCTCTTTTTAACTACTTCTCTTATGTTACCCAAGTATGGGCTATGAAGGGATTCTAACCTAACTATAATCCATCAAAGTTCTCCACAAGAAAAAAAAAATTATAAGATTTGTGAGCCTTCTACCTATTATCCCCGCTTGTACCGAATCAAGCATGAACTATGAAAGGATTAAAATCCAACTATAGTCAATCAAGTCTCTTGGTAAGAAGTTATGAAGGAAGAAGGGCTCTAAACATTAAAAGCATGAAAAAAATCTAAAAAAAAAGATTTCTAATTATGATCTAGCTTCATCGCAAATCCTAAGGAGATTGCTTATCTAGACATAAATTGATTTGAAGTAAACATAAAATAGAACTATGCTAATTGCGGGAATTTAAAATTGCAAAAATTTAAAAGATTGCAGAAAAATAAATGCAAGAATTTAAACTACCCTAATGCTGAAATTAAAAATTGCATAAATTAAATTGAAAGGAAAGAAACTAATTATTATTGAAATAAAATTTTTGATACAAAAATTTTTAAACTCTAAGCCATTAACATAGGTTGGAGTTAAAAACAAAAATTAAAATAAAAAGAAGAAAAAATCTAAACTAAGATCTCTTCCTACAATCTTCCTCTACAGAGCCTTCTGATTCTTGCACCTCCTCCTGGCTTACTCTTCTTCTCGCATATGTTGGAAGGGTGGAAGAAAGTGGGAATAAGATTAAAGAATTAAAAAGATGGGTATTTTCATCTGTCACACGGGCCCCTACAAGAAGTATGGTGTGGAGAGAGATATGTCTAAAAGTAGAGGCATTAAGATTTTTTTTAAAGGTATTAGGAAGGAGGGAGTTTTCGTGATTTTTAAATGTGGAACTAAAGAAAAAAGATAGGTACGAGATCTTCTAATCCTTCGCAAATCTCTTCTTCCATGTCTAGCCGCCCCTCGTACACGCTTGCCAAAATCTGTTCTAGTGCGAAGACCCACGTGATCACCCCGCATCCCGCTTGCACTTACATTTTGCATCCGTTCGTGCACATTTGGATGCATGCTCTCGCTTGGATCAAACCCGCTCGGACCCACGCACACGCCCGCCTAAAGACCGCATCCCAGGCACCCAAGCCTTTTATTTTCCATGTGGTCCACCACAAACTAGTCTCTTTTTTTTTTGCCTTTGGTCCACCATGAACCACGTGGGGGGAGGAAACCTATGAACCGCGTGAAGACTTTTAAGCTGTTAAGATATTACTGTAGCTTCTCACGTGGCTCACCAGGCCTCTCATGGATCAAATGGTCCATGATGGACCACCAGCTTATGGATTGGTTCGATGAATTTTTGGCTTTAATTTTAAATCTATTTTAAATCCGTTTTTGGTCCTGTTTGATCCCTTTAAGCCTGCAGATCGGGCTCTTCATGTTGGTGCACCTCTTTTCTATAAAATATATGAAGCATCAATTCTAAAAAAATAAATATTATTTAGTCTATAAATTGATGCTTTTTCGATCATATTTATGCACTTATCATTTACTTATTATATTAAGCTACATATGCTTCATGATTGACCCAACCGAGGTCAGATAATATTCATATTAAAGGAATAGTATCTTCAGTCACACAACAGTATGGGTTAAGAGGAAGTATGGCTAATATGGATTGGGACTTTCTTTCTCCTCGTAAAGAGTAAAACCGTGAAGCTCCAAACGACCAAGGCTCATTGAGGCCCAAAAATGGTCATGAGCCAAAATGGATAATATCTCATATACATGGGGGCAGAGTTAACCCACTCATTTGAGCCAACTAACTCCTTGATTGCAATTGTTCATTATAAATATAATTATTTAAATCCTATGTAGGATAGTTTAACATGGATCTGGCTGTGTGAGGTCGGACAGATCAATATATATATATGTGTGTGCGCGCGCGTGCATGTATTAAAGAAGAAGAAGAGGAAGAAGAGAGGAGAAAATTCTTATGCATTTGGCCTTGGACATGGCGGAGGTCACCTTACATGTGACATAAAAAAAGAAAAGAAAAGAAAAGAAAAGGAAAGAGAAGAAAAGAAAGGGTGAAAAGGGGGAAAGAAGGGAGAAGTCGGCTCCCTCCGCCCAAGGTAGCCAGCGAGCCTCCGATGCCCCGGTGCACGTCTCAACGCCGGATCCATTGAATCGACGGTCCCGACGTCTATGGTTCTCTTCTCCGGCTCATACAACGCTGGCTCTCGTGAGCCTTCGGTGCCAAAACACCGTCAGTTCCACTGGATTGACGGCTTCTTGATGCAGCCTTGCCCGCACTCCTCCTGGCACTTGACTACAGTGGACTAGCCTTCCTCGACGTCCCCGATGCTCCCGTGCACCTCTTGGAGCCAGGAACGGCCGATCGGCCTTCACCGATGCCTCTCAGAGCCAAGAATGGCAGACCGGACTTCCCCGACGTCTCCCTCGCTCCCGTGCCTCTTGGCAGTAGACTCCATTGAATCGGTGGCCCCCAATGGTCTCCGACTCTCCTCCCCGCTTCTGTGGGCATTCCCAATGCCAAATCCGATCCGATCGGTGGACCTCCGGCATCAACACTAGTCAGGCCGGTAATCTTCAAGCTCCTGTGCACCTCGCCTCCTCCCGGTGTTGGGCACGGACAGTCCGGTTCTCTCCCGAGTTACTTTGCACCTCGCCTCCTCCCGGCGTCGGGCACGGGCAGCCCGATTCTCTCCCGAGCTGCCATGCACCACCTAAGTTCTCAAGCTCCGGTGCATCTCCCCCCAATAGATCGGCGATATCCCGAGCTTCTATGCATCTCTGTTGCCGGAACAAGGTTCTCATGTGCCCTTGCGTGTCTCCCGACGACAAACCTTGTCGGACCTAGATGATGTGGAGACCTATGGGTGTCTCCAAAGCTCGAAAGTGACGAAGGCCCTGTCTTCAACAAACCTCCATCGAGCACGTTGTTCCTCCTCCTGAAGCTTACGCGTGAATCTGATCTCAGACAAATCCGAAGTTTGATGATGCACGTTATTTTACTCCTTTCTTGCAGAGCAACAAGTTCTGGAGCATATTAGCCGAAACAAAAGTGTATCAAATCCAAAGATAAGAGAGATATTAAATAGAGGCTTATCAGAAAGCCTAGCTAATCACAAAGTCAATATCATTAGAAGGGTAAAAGTTGAGCTCATAAAAATATCGACCTCAACAAAAAGATCAACAGAAGTTCACCAGGAGGTCTAGCTCATGAAAAAATCATCCTCAACAAAAAGATCAATAGAGGCTCATCAGGAGGCCTAATTCATGAAAAAATTGATCTCAACAGAAAGGCTAAACAGAGACTCATCAGAAGGTGAGATACCCAATCTCTAGATAAGATTTTCTCAAAATCCAATCCTCAAGATTGGTAGAGCCCCAAGAGGCATAGAGATAAGATCTTCTTAAATTTCAATCCTCAAAATTGGTAGAGCTCCGAGGGGCATAAAGATAAGATCTCCTCAAAATTCAATCCTCAGGATTGGTAGAGCTTCGAGAGGCATAGAGATAAGATCTTCTCAAAATCCAATCCTCAAGATTGATAGAGCTCCGAGAGGCATAGAGATAAGATCTCTTCAAAATTCAATCCTCAGAATTGGTAGAGCCTCGAGAGGCATAGAGATAAGATCTCCTCAAAATTCAATTCTCAGGATAAGTAAAGCTCCGAGGGGCATAGAGATAAGATCTCCTCAAAATTCAATCCTCAGGATTGGTAGTCTCGAGAGGCATAGAGATAAGATCTCCTCAAAATCGAATCCTCAGGATTAGTAGAGCCCCGAGAGGTATAGAGATAAGATCTCCTCAAAATTCAATTCTTCAGATTGGTAGAGCCCTAAGAGGCATAAATGGAGATAAGATCTCCCAAATATTAATCTACAGATCGAAGTTATCTTCAGCTCTATAAAATACCGACCTAAAGTTGAGGATATCTTAAAAATACCAATCTTAGGGTCGAGGTTATCTTTAGCTCTATTAAATACTGGCCTCAAGATCGAGGTTATCTTGGATTTCTATTAAATACCAACCTCAGGGTCGAAGTTATCTTGGATTTTTATTAATTACCGATCTGAAGATCAAGATTATCTTCAGTTCTATAAAATATTGATCTCCGGATCGAAGTTATCTTGGAATTCTATCATTATCTCTCCAAATCCAATCTTCGGAGTGGTAGAGCCCTGAGAGGCACAAATGGAGATAAGATCTCCTCAAAATCCAATCTTTGAATTAGTAGAGCCCCGAGAGGCATGGAGATAAGATCTCCTCAAAATCCAATCTCCGAATTGGTATAGTCTGAGAGGCATGAAAATAAAATCTCCTCAAAATCCAATCTCCGAATTGGTAGAGCCCCGAGAGATACAAATGGAGATAAGATATCCCATATACCGACTTCAGGGTTGGAATTATCTTGATATTCTATCAAATACTGATATGAAGGTCGAGGTTATCTTTCAGTTCTATAAAATACCGACCTAAGGGTCGAGGTTATCTTTCAGTGCTATAAAATATCGATCTGAAGATCGAGGTTATCTTTTAATTCTATAAAATATCAACCTGAAGATCGAAGTTATCTTTCAGTTCTATAAAATACCGATCTGAAGGTCGAGATTATTTTTCAGTTCTATCAAATATCGATCTGAAGATCGAGGTTATCTTAGATTTCTATCGGATACTGGTCTCAAGGTCAAGATTATATTTTAACTCACATAAATACCGACCTCATGATCGAGGTTATCTTTTTAGCTCTACAAAATACTGACCTCTGGATCGAGATTATACGGACCTCAGGATTGAGGTTATCTTGTAAAATATCGATCTCTCCGTACTTGAAATTCTAAAAATCTTCAAAAGTATTATCAATAAAAAATGCTCCGATAAGCTTATTCTTGCATATTATCTTCTAATCTATAAAAATTTAATCTTCAGATTGGTAGAACTTCGAAGGGCACAAATGGAGATAAGATCTTTTCAAATCCAATCTCTGGATTGGTAGAGTCCTAAAAGGCACAAATGAAGATAAAATCTCTCAAATACCGATCTACGAATCAATATTATCTTTTAGCTCATATAGATACCGATCTTAGGATCGAAGTTATTTTGATATTCTATCAAATACAGATCTCCAGATCAAAGTTATTTTAGAATTCTATTGTTGATCTTCAGATCAAAGTTATGTTGGAATTCTATTATCGATCTTCGGATTGAGATTATTTTGAAGTTCTATTAAATATTGATCTTCGGATCGAAGATATCTTTCAATCTACTCAAGGTTATGAGCAGTTCACTCAAAAAATCAAATGGTACAAATTCACCATCTCGAACAAGCTGAGAACTTATTTCTTGGACTACTTTCTTCATCCAAAGCAACTTTTTCGGATTTAAAAATGAGGGACAAATGTTGTGGGGGTTATCCCACTTCACCTCACCATAAAACCGACCTCAACTTAATATCAAGGTCACCATAAAACCGACCTCAACTTAATATCAAAGTCACCATAAAATCGACCTCAACTTAAGGCCGAGGTCACCATAAAACCAATCTCAACGGGAGCCGATCTCAATAGAATGCTGAGAACATCAGGAAGCTGAGCTCAACCTAAAGCCGACCTTAACAGGCTGAGCTCATCACAAAGCCGACTAGAACTAGAGACTGAGCTCATAGGAAAGCAGACATGAATTGGAGGCAGAGTTCATATAAAGCCGACCTGAATTGGAGGCTGAATGCTGCTTTGGCTCAATCCAGCTCATCTAAACACTGATCTGAGCTGTCTGAATTGACTTCTGATGAAGTATTATGATCAGCTCATATAAATACCGATCTGACTTATTTCAGCTCATATAAATACTGACCTGAAGTAAAGTGTTTCACATATCTGAGATGTTCGATCTCATATAATACTTGATCTCACATCAATCTTTTGCTGAGGTGAGCTATTATATTAGCAGCAGCAACCATTCTGCAAGAGTCTGTCACAATCTCTATAACTAAGCCATAGCTGACCATGATCTCACCTACAACCATGTTACAACTCATCTCCAGCTGTTACATATAGCTAAGTATGATCTTGTTTCCAATACATATAACTATGCTCTAACTCACTTACAGCTGGTCTCTAACGGCCTAACAAACTCTTCTAACGGCCTAACATACTCTCTAACAGCCTCATCAGCCCTTCTATAAATAGAGGACTAAGAGATCCTTCAGGCAAGTTCTAACTCCCAAGTTTCAAGCTCAAACTAGAGAGAGACTCTGTCGCTGGGATTTTAGCTCCCACAAAGTCACAAATTATCTAGTTCCACATAAATTCTTCTGCTCTCTATTCTACTTTTTTCTACCTCCTGTTCTCGAAGCTCAAAATGACTTAAGCATCAGAGGGTCAAAGATCGGAGGACCCCCACTGATTTTTGACTTATTTTGTAGGTTTCTTTGAAAGAATCTCGAATCGAATCGCTACAGCCACTATAGTATCGCTTCATCCGATTCCCCCATCTGAGATTTTGAGTCTCGCAGCAATACTTACTGTCACGCCTCAAATCCGAGACATAACACGGCCATGCTACCGAGAGATGGAGCCCCCGATAACACGAAGTCAATCCATCATAATCATCTAAAATTCATCAAATAAAAAGATTTAATTCTATTATTCATCAAGTAATTGAACCAATATTGATTTAGAGCATCTAAATCCAAAAGCAAGTACCAACCCGAATCTCAACATTCATAAATAACTACGAATCTGTGATCATAAAATAATCTAAACTTCTGCTATCAAAATTTTAAGCTTGCTACGCAGATCTTTAAGTTTAAATCTTTCATCGATCCTAACTTTTTTTCTCTGTAAAAAAAAAAATTAAAAAAATATGAGCTACACTAGCCCAGTAAGTATAACTTGCGCTTCCTTATCAGATCAACCATAAATTTTTCATGATAATATAATATTTAAAAAATAACAGATAATATAAAATAAAGTATTTCATAGAGCATATAATAAAACGAGTTATAAACCAATCATGTATGCATAAAATCATGTATATTTCACAATCATGAATCATAAATCATTTTTATCATGTATTCATGTCAAGTTTCGAAACATTACTCTCAGATATTCGTGCTAAGATCACTATTATACTCGTGATAGGATCATCTTTCTTAATCGACAGAGTTCTTGATTCATGTGCCAACTTTATACCCGCTGGCAGGGCCATGTTTCGTGTGAATGCTAGCTCCGGATGTCGACCTTCTCGAAGGGATTCGTTCATAGCTATCTGAGAGCCTTTGAAATCCTTATATTTTTTTTTTTTTAAAATATACATATACATAGATGAAAAATAATAAAATTCATACTTCATAATTATGTTATTTTTATAAGACATATTCATGAAATCAATACTCATAATAAAACATGCTTTTTCATATCACATGTGCTGATCCTTATTTCATGAAAAATATGATTTCATCAATAGCAATTCTTTGCATAAAAATATGATTATTTAAAAATAAATAAAGAGCATAAGATCCACTTCATTCATCTTAGATCTTCAGACTTCGTTAGAAGAATCAGCTAATCCTATTTAAAATATCAAATCATCATCAATTTCTATTCTATGAATATAATAAGATTAAATCATAAGGAAAGAGGACTATTGTCCAGATGTATCGGACCATCCAGATATCAAGGCAATTCAGGATCTCTGATATGAGGGTCAGATTTAAGTGATTTGATCAAAAAATTATGAAGCACAGATTAGATCAAGATCAATCAATAGAGTTCATTAATAATGAATTTGAAAGATACTTGATATGATCAAATGAGGTTGACATACAGCACGGATATCAAAGCAACTTTGGATCATCTTGTTAGAGTCAATATGAGCTCCTAAAAGATGAAGGCATGACTCGGTACAGGATTCATAGACCTTCTTAGAGAGAGAAAGTCGATCATGAGAGAGAAAGTAGAGAGAGAAAGTAGAGAGAGAATCTTCGTATCCTTCAAAAGTGACAATCATGATTGAGATCATTAGAGGTCATATCAGGATGACTTAATATGAATTAACCATGATCAATGTTATCAATTTTGAATAAGGATCGGACCGGGATCCAATCTACTGTACGAATTTTGGAGCAATCTCAGGTCATCATATTTTCATCTCAAGTTTATCCTAGGATCTGTGATGCAACTAGAGAGAGAGAATGATC